>NC_091754.1:47176904-47424404 GCF_043380555.1 Nothobranchius furzeri | reverse complement strand
CTGTGGAAAAAGCTTTACTGATGGGACAACATTAATCAATCACATGAGAGTCCACACAGGACAGAAACCTTTTACGTGTGAGCTATGTGGAAAACACTTTAGTGGTAAGACGGCATTAAACAATCACATCAGAGTCCACACAGGACAGAAGCCTTTTGCCTGTGAGCAATGTGGACAAAAATTTAGCCAAAAGGCTAATTTAAGCAGACACACGAGCGTCCACACAGGACTGAAACTTTTTACTTGTGAACTCTGTGGAAAAAGCTTTAGTGATAGTACAACATTAACCAATCACATGAGAGTCCACACAGGACAGAAACCTTTTACATGTGAGCTATGTGGAAAACACTTTAGTGGTAAGACAGCATTAAACAATCACATCAGAGTCCATACAGGACAGAAACCTTTTGCCTGTGAGCTATGTGGACAAAAATTTAGCCAAAAGGCAAATTTAAACACTCATACGAGAGTCCACACAGGACAGAAACCTTTTGCTTGTGAGCTATGTGGACAAAGATTTAGCCGTAAGTCTCATGTACGCAGTCACATGAATGTCCACACAGAACACAAAGTACCCATTTTAATCTGGTAAATGGCAAATGGCTTGTTTATTTATAGGACCTTCTAGAGTTCTACAACCCCCCATTTCATTTATTGACATTAAAATAAAAATACAGAAAAAAATTACTACAAGCCAAAATGAAAAAGGGGACAGAAAGAAGAAAAACGTATGTTATCTGCCCCTTTTAACTAAAATAACATTAATACAAAAAAAAATTGATCAATATAGTTCCTGGACTGGTTGGCCCACACAATCTCAACCCATGAATCGAGAAAAAAGAAAAGAAAACGAGTTACACAGAGAGAAGCATAAAGTTATAGACCTCTATACATACATATATACACAAATGAATACATAGACTTGTTTGCTGTTTTTCTTTCATCCCCCCAACCCCCCTTCCCTCACACAATTATGTAACGGATCTATATAGGTTAATCATTTCATTTTTTATCTCTTTTTTGAAAGTCAATATTGTTTTTGCATTCTTGATTTTGGTATTTAATTTATTCCACAATTTAACTCCATATATGGACACACAATGTTCCTTTATGAGTATCCGATGTCTAGGAATGTTAAATAATTCATGTCTTTTTAAATCATATTTGCTATGTCTTTTTGTAAATCTTTTGATTACTCCTGCAGGTATGTTCCTTTTGTTTGCATTATACATAAATTTTAAAATATTGTAGTCCACCAGATCATAGAATTTTTGTGTTTTTAATTTTATAAATAATGGATTGGACGGATCTCTGTAGTTGCTCCTTGTGATTATTCTTATTGGTTTTTTCTGTAAGATGTAAATGGAATTTGTGTAAGTTGTATATATTGTTCCCCAGATTTCAATGCAGTAGTTCAGGTATGGTATGATCAGTGAGTTATATAACAAATACAGGGAATTATTATCAAGTAGCCATTTTGCTCTATGTAACAGTGCAACAGTTTTAGATATTTTAGTTTTGACACTGTTTATATGCAGCTTCCAAGACATTTTTTCATCAATGATGACTCCCAGATACTTGACTTCCTGAACTCTTTTAATATTAATCTCATCTATATTTAATAAAATTTCATCATTTGAATGTGTATTACTAAATATCATAAAACATGATTTATTGCTGTTTAATGATAGTTTGTTCCCATCAAACCATGGTTTAATTTTTTGCATCTCTGTTTGTATCACTTCTATCATCTGCTCAACATTATCTCCTGAATAGTAAAAAGTTGTATCATCTGCAAATAAGGTTCGTCACAACACGTAGTCATTCACCCATGCACACACACTGGTGGTGATGAGCTACAATGTAGCAACAGCTGCCCTCGAGTGCACTAACAGAAGCAAAGCAGCCGAACACTAGCGCCAGCGGTCTCTCCGACCTACACTAGCAGGCAATGTGGGTTTAGTGCTTCAAAGAGTCCATCATTGTTCCTGTCCCGAAGAAACCCCACCCTGCTTCTCTCAATGACTATCGCCCCGTAGCCCTCACCTCAGTAGTGATGAAGTGCTTCGAACGCCTGGTCAGAGACTTCATCATTTCTTCACTACCAGACACACTGGACCCACTACAGTTCGCTTACCGTCCAAATCGTTCTACAGACGATGCCATCTGTCATCTCCTCCACACATCACTCACTCACTTGGACACTAGAAGGGGGAATTATGTTAAAATGCTCTTCATTGACAACAGCTCTGCATTTAATACCATAATTCCCTCCACACTCACCACCAAACTGGAGCACCTGGGACTGAGCTCATCTATGTGCCAGTGGATCTCCAACTTCTTAACTGGCAGACCACAGGCAGTAAGGATGGGCGGACATGTCTCAGCCCCCACCACTCTCAGCACTGGAGCCCCCCAAGGGTGTGTTCTAAGCCCCCTGCTGTACTCTTTGTACACATATGACTGTGTGGCCAGTACCAGCTCCACCACCATCATTAAGTTTGCTGACGATACCGTCGTGGTGGGCCTGATCTCTGACAACAACGAGGCGGCCTACTTAAAGGAGATCAGGAATCTGGAGACCTGGTGCAAGAGGAACAACCTCCTTATAAACGTCAGCAAAACGAAGGAGTTGATAGTGGACTTCAGCACAAAGCAGGAGAGGAACTACCAGATCCCTGTCATCAAAGAGTGCCCAGTGGAGAGAGTGAGCAGCTTCAAATACCTCGGTGTTCACATCACGCAGGACCTGTCATGGTCCTGTCACATCAACAGCGTGGTGAAAAAGGCCCGGCAGCGTCTCTACTACCTCAGACGCTTGAGAGACTTCCGACTGCCCCTCAGGGTGCTCAGGAACTTCTACTCGTGCACCATAGAGAGCATCCTGACGGGGAACATCATAACCTGGTTCGGGAACAGCACCATGCAGGACAGACGAGCTCTACAGAGGGTTATTCGATCAGCTGAGCGCACCATCCGCTCCGAGCTCCCTGATCTGCACTCGATCTACAGCAGGCGGTGCTGGACCAAGGCCAGGAAGATCGTGAAGGACCTCAGCCATCCAAATAACAGACTGTTTGCTCTGTTGAGGTCAGGGAAGCGAATCCGCTCCCTGAAGACCAACACAGAGAGGCTGAGGAGGAGTTTCTTCCCGCAGGCGATACAATCTTTAAACCACACCACCACATAGTAAGTGCACACACATATGGTTCTCACACACACTGAACAGTCTGGACTTTGCTTAAGCACAGTTGCACTACAAAGTCACTAAAATGTGGTTTGCACAACTCTGGACATTGTATATATATATTTTTAATTTCCATTTAATACTTGTTCAGCCGCTGTTTTGTACAGATATTTTTATTTCTTCACACATTCTTACACATTTACATACTATGTATTTTGTTGTACAGTTACTTTATTCTCAGCTTCAACTTATATATATTTTATCTTATTCCTTCCCAGCTAAATTTACCTTTTATTCTAATTTGTATTGTGTTGTGTATTTTGTTGTAAAGCTATTCTATTATTCAACTTTAATTCAGATATATTTTACCTCACTCTTTCCCAGTTAATTTACCCTTCATTTTAATCCGTGGTGTACAGTTTTTTTTATTTTCAACTCTTAGGTCACGAGCAGTTGTGTAAGGCATTTCACTGCATTTCGTACTGTGTATGAATGTGTATGTGACAAATAAAATTTGAATTTGAATTTGATTTGATTTGATTTAGTGTCTTTCCCAAAGACATAACTACTGCGACAGACTGAGACTGAGCGTGACATTACCCCCCCCACAACTCTCCAGTTATGAGACATGCACTTAAATGGTCTGCTACCGTCAACCCCAAAGAAACCTTTTGTTACTAATAATCCATATAAATGAGGTAACTATTTTGGCATTTATTTCATCAAAATTTAAAGGAGGGATTCGCTTGTTTAATCAATACATTTTCAGTGCTCTTTGGTAGGATTTTTTTTATTATTTATTTCATTTATTATTAAAATAGAAAAAAAAATACTAACAATAAAATGAGGTTTCTCAAACCAACAAAATGAAAAGTGAACAGAAAGAAGAAAACTTATGTTATCTGCCCCTTTTAACTAAAATGACATTTTTACACTGAAATAACAATAATTATAAATTAGCCTATACAAAGTAATTGCTTGACTGGTTAGCTAACTTCAGTTCAATTTGTAAAGAAAAAATTAATAGTAATAATAATTCAAAAAGCAAAAGGATTTTTGCACATATACCTATTCATACATATATACATTAAAGTGCATCGCATGTATGGAACTAGGATTGGGACAATATTCAGCGTAACCTGTACAATATTCAGCGTAACTTGTACAATATTCAGCGTAACTTGTACCAAGTTTTGTAACTTCGAACATGTTTCATCACATGTAACTTTGGATTCGTAACTTGTAACTTTGGATTCGTAACTTGTAACTTTAGTTTTCTAACTTGTAATTCTCAATTCATACTTGTATTTCTTGTTTTGTAACAGGAACTTTGTATTTTGTACATGTATTTTTTATTTTGTAAAATCAAACTTTTATTTTGTACATTTACTACTTATTTTGTAACATCAAACATTCATTCAGAAACATGAAACTTTCGTTTTGTAACTAGCAGACTTCCAAATTGAAAAAATAAAGGTACAAGTTTGAAATCAAAACTCTCAAAACACACATTTCATTCTACAGGTACGCACCTCAAATCCTACAGTGTTACGAATATTTTTGTCTCGATTCTAGCGTCAGTGGGAGGAACTTAGGTGGAACCAATGAGAGCACGAGTCTTGGCTACCAAGACTCGCCTTTGTGCCATGAGCAAATGGATATCGGAGACCATTCATTAAGGTCACGCACTCCATTTTCAGGCCGCTCCTCCTCCCTTCAACGGGATCGTGGAGACGACGTTCACATCACAAGTTCAGTCTCAGAGCCTAGAGTTGGAGCTGCGGGAACTTCTGTCCGAGGACGCTATTTCCCGGGTCCCTCGCGGATAAGAGCTCTCGGATTTCTACTCCCGCTACTTCATAGTACCGAAGAAGTCGGGAGGAATGAGACCGATTCTCGATCTTTCCCTGTTCAACTGCTCCATAGCAGTGATGCATTTCCGCATGTTGACAATGAGGTAAGTCCTGGAATACGTGCGTTCCGGGGACTGGTTCACGTCAATAGACCTGAAAGACGCATACTTCCACATCCCGGTAATTCCCAGGCACGGGAAGTTCCTGCGCTTCTCATTCAAGGGAGTTCAATACCAATTCAATCGCCTCCCTTTCAGCTACTCGCTAGCCCCGCGCAAATGTCTGGAGACCGCGCTGCAGCCGCTGCGCACGACGGGAATGAGAGTTTTATTTTACCCGGACGACCTGCTCCTGTGCGCTCGGTCCGAGGACGAGGCGTCGGAACAGACCAGGAAGTTACCAGAGCATCTGTCAACCCTGGGGTTTTCTATAAACTGGGAGAAGAGCTCCATCCTTCCGTCCCAGTCGATTGTGTTTCTCGGGGTGGAGCTGAACGCCTCCCTGATGAGAGCACGTTTGTCGCCGGTGAGAGCGGCAGATCTCATCGCGGTGATCTCCCGCGTGCAACCCCGCAGGATCGTGAGAGCCCTGTTAATCATGAAACTTCTGGGCATGATGGCTGCAGCCCACGCTGTGGTGCCGCTAGGGTTGCTGCACACGAGGCGCCTGCAACATTAGTTCATCCGCCTCCGGGTGCACCCAATACGTCAGAAGGCACGTATGTTGAGGGTTCCCCCCTCAGTGGGTGGGGACCTCGCTCACTGGGGGAACCCCTGCACCCTTTCACACGGAGTTCCCATCGGACGCCCTGCGTCACACGTGTCTGTGTTTACGGATGCGTCGCTGTTGGGGTGGGGGAGCACGTGCTTGTCCCATACGGTGGCAGATCGCTGGCCCTCCCACACGCACGAGCACATAAATGTGTTGGAGCTGATGACAGTGAGGAATGTGGTCAGACACTTCGCTGCCCTTCTCGAGGGCCGTCATGTCGAAGTTCACACGGACAATCGGGTGGCGACAGCCTACATTAATCACCAAGGGGGAGTTCAGTCTCTCCCTCTGTTGCGTGTAGCCACAGATTTACTGTGTTGGGCACATGTCCACCTGCTGTCCATCAAAGCCACCTACATCCCGGGGGTCCTGAATGTAGCAGCAGACATCCTGTCGAGAGGAGGACCCTGCGACTCCGACTGGCGTCTGCATCCTACGCTGGTATCGCAGATCTGGATCAGGTTCGGGGTACCTTCTGTGGATCTGTTCGCGGCTCGCGAAAACGCTCAGTGTCGCCTGTGGTTTTCCTTGAGCCCCCGGGACCGACCCCCACTCGGGGCAGATGCGTTCTCACACCAGCCCTGGCCTCGAACGCTCCTCTATACGTTTCCGCCAGTCCCACTGATTCTCCGGTTCCTGGACCGAGTTCGGTCAGAACAGCTTTCGGTGATTCTGGTGGCTCCCAGATGCTTGTCCGCGTCATGGTTTCCGGACCTGCAAGCGCTAGTGTCCGGCTCCCCGTGAAGGCTGCCGTGGAAGGAGGATGCCCTTCTCCAGGCGGATGGAATAATCAGACATCCTCCCGAAATAGGCCAGAGGCTTTGGGTCTGGCCGCTGAGCGGTCACGCCTAGAGGCTTCTGGGCTGCCGCATGATGTGGTGGCCACGATTCAGAGTGCACGAGCGCCCTCTACCGTGGCATCTTACGCTGCTAAATGGGCAGCTTTCCAGAACTGGTGTGCAGAGTGGAATGTTCAAGCACTCTCCTGCCAGCTGGCGGATGTCCTATCGTTTCTGCAGATACTGATGGACAGGGGCCTCACATTCAGCACTAGTAAGTCATATGCTGCAGCTATCTCATCCTGTCACCAGGGTTTTGGAGATAGATCTGTTTTCAGTCATCCCCTCACAAAACGTTTTCTAAAGGGCGTCAGAAGGAACAGACCTGTGTCCCGGCCGCTATTTCCCCAGTGGGACCTCACGGTGGTTCTGCACGGCTTATCTAAAGCCCCATTTGAGCCCTTGGACCAGGTCTCACTTAGGTTCCTGTCACTCAAAACGGCCTTGCTGCTGGCTCTGGCATCAGTCAAGAGAGTGAGCGACCTGGCCACCCTCTCAGTGGCTCCCGCATGCCTCAGGATCCGGGAGGATGGCGGGTCTGCTGTTTTATGCCCCAACCCAGCCTTTGTGCCCAAAACCATTACGGCTTCCTTCAGATCCAGGACTATTTCATTGGCTGGACTTTTTCCTCCTCCCCATAGTTCTGAGGAGGAGGCAGCTTCCCATCTTCTCTGCCCGGTGCGCGCGCTCGCACGATATGTATAACGCACTTCGGGGATTTGCCGCTCACAAAGCCTGTTTGTGCACTACAGGGAGTCTTCCCTTGGGCAGACGCTGTCGACCCAGCATCTTTCGCACTGGCTATGTGACGCCATTTCACTCGCGTACACATCATCAGGGCGGGATCCTCCTGAGACACTCAGGGCTCATTCAGCCAGAGGGATTTCCTCTTCTACGGCGCTCCTCAGTGGTGTGTCAATGGAAGACATTTGTCAGGCTGCTTCATGGGCATCACCCTGTTCTTTTACTCGTTATTATTTACGAGATGTGTCTTCAGGTTCCGTCACTCGTTCAGTGCTTGAACCTCAGCAGGCTGAATGAACGCTTTATGGCATCTCATCAGCCCTGCTTGAATGATTTTCATCCTTTTATGGTTGTTATTTTTTAGTGGGGGCTCCACTCTTATTTTTGGCTGCCTCAGCCTTCGAGCCTGGACTGAGGCTGAGCGCCCCTCTCTAAAAAGGCGTGTTGGGTGTGTTCATTGGTTGAGCTAACCAGTGTGGCGTAAACCCATCCAGCTGCGCATTATTCCAATAGCAGCTCGCTTAAGGGCTAAGACTAGACGAAATAGAACGTTGGTTACGTATTGTAACCCCAGATTCTATGAGTCTAGTCGCAGCCCTTAAGCCACTGGCCCCACTGGTTCTGTTAGGACCAGTGGCGGCTGGCCAGTAGAGGGCGATAGGGCGCCACCCTCCCAGTTTCCCCTGTGTTTTTAATTTTTATTTTAAAAAATAAATAAATAAAATTAACAATAATCACATATTCTAAGTTAATTGTGTGTTTTGTAACAAAAATAAATCATATATGTATATATGTCTATATTGGTCTCTGCCGATCTCTGCCGGTCTCTGCCGAGCGGTGGAGGCTGTGTGCTGTTTTTCAATCGCCCAAACAGGACGGGACCAGTTGTCCAATTGCTGACAAGAAAATCAAAGGGTAGGAATGGGAATGTATCCAATCAGCGTTGACGTTGTTTCAGAACGTTTCAGAAGCATGATGGGCGATAGAGCTACCGCCAAGGCTTTCGTTGATGTTCGGTAGAACTCGGAGAGTCTCGACTCCAGCACGTTTTGACGGTCGTGACGCAGACGTAGACAGTGCGCCTACAACATGGATACCGGATCTCAGCAGCCACTGAATTCAGTTCGGTCTCCTCCAGTATCCGTTCGAGAGGAGAACTATGGTGGACAGGGGCGGATTTAGCAATTTGGGGGCCCAAGGCGAACACAGACATGGGGCCTCTTACACTAAATTTTCGACAATCTTGCCTTTAACTGGATTTGCGAAAATCTACCCTCTTCTGACACGATTTATTTTCACTTTTTATTAGTCCTCCTCTTTTTTCCTGTTTTTATCTCCCTTTGAGTGCTTTCTTCTTCCTGTCAGTGCTCCTGCTTTTGCCTTTGTTATTTTATTTCTATTTTCCATTTTGGTCTATGTTTTCCTCCCTTTGAACATTTTCCATTGTCTTTCCTTTCTGCCTCCTTTTGATGTTTACATCGAGAAACGACGTCACTTTCAGAAGTGAAAATAAAAGCTTTTATGAAGCAAGCTGCTTCTTTCTCTTATTGGAGCCACTAGGATAACTCCATTTCATGCTTCATGTTTTACTATTGCTTTGAGCTTGTTACGAACGCTGCCACCTCTCTTATTCTTCTTGTTTGTGGTCTTATGGCACTTGGCAAACAACAATTTGGTGCATTACCGCCACCAACTGGATTGGAGTGGAATGACTACCAATCACTTCCTGTTTGTGCATCGCCGTCTTAATAACACTCTTATGACCATAATTATAACAGGGCCGCCTGGTATGTTTTTAATCTTATGGCTGTAAAATTGTAATAAAAAGTACAAAGTGTGTGTAACTCTCTCCTTTTTGAGAACAACCTCAGCTTTCAGTGTATGGTTTGTATTTAGAATTTATTTCTATTAAAGCCTTTAAAAAATCAGCTTCAAAGTGAAAAAGCAAAAAACGGATTTGAATTTTTTACATTTCTTACTGAACAGGAACTTCAAAATTACTGGGCAAACAATTTAAACTTTGAACTGAAATGCATCTATTCTTTAAAAAATTTGAACCTTGGTATCTTTTTTAGCTGTTTTTAAGACCATTTAGTATTGTTAACTTTCAGACGTTTTTATTTGATGTGGTAGACCTTGAAGCAGTTTCTCTCCAGCTGCAGGCAGAGTCACACCTCACACTGGGGTGCTTCTCTGGCACACCGTGCACTGCTATACCAGAAACTTTTGTTTTAGCAAAAATAATTATTTATTGTAAAAGGATAAATAATGCTGGAATGAAGCTGAATCTTACAATGAGCAAATAGTTGAGGGTTGTTCAAATAAAAAAAAAATAAAATAAAGACTGAACAAACATTCGAGATCTGTCCTTCTTCGTGGTCACTGACTTCAGACATAAGCCTTCTGGGACACCTAATAGATCGTGTTGATTTTCTTTGAGGCATTTCCATAATTTCATGCTGGTTTTTATGCTAATTAGCTTCCCCGTTCCGATATCCGCTTCCACCACGCTGTGCTCTGTTTCAATCAGGCTGTACGGCAGGATTTCCCCTCGTCGTAGAGATATTTTCCATAACTCTGATTGCTTCATGCTATAGATCGTTGGAAAGCTGCTTTTATGTACTTTTAGGAACCGTTGGAATTATTTGAATCTGATCAGCCGTTCAAAAGTTATAAAACGGAGCATTTTGGATGACAAACTCAGCACGTCTCTGAATCTGTGTTGTGATTCGTTGCTCAAGACAGGGAATCCCGGTGGCTACCGTAATGTTTGTATATGCACGAAAAGCCCCATTTTTAATCTTTTCAGCACTTTTGGAATTTTAATGATATCTTGAATGGTTCAGGAATTATGGTAATGAGAATTGCGCATGTCCAATCCCGTCTGCGGCCACAGGTTGGTAATAAGAATATTGTGGCATTAACAGAGGGGTGCTGGCGGTCAGGGCTAGGAGGCCCCCCACCACTAGGGGGCCCCAGGCGGCCCCCTACCTATGCCTAATGGTAAAACCGCCTCTGATGGTGGAAAAACTTAATGTCAAAGAGCTTGGACCAGATCAGCCCGATGTAAAGATAAGCCAGCAGCAGGAGGAGAGAGGTAGACTGTACACACGACGCTTCTCCCAAAATTGGTACACCAGGAAGCAGTGGCTAGCTGGATGCAATCACGCTAATGCGTTATTTTGCTTTCTGTGTTTGTTATTCAAAACGGCTGGGATCCACAGAAGGTGGATGTGTGTCTCATTGGGGACTCCATTCATTCTCTGACTGAGGAATGCAGCGCATCAGTGCAGCAGCCAACAAAGAAACGGAGGACGTTTGGACAGGGAGAACAGCAGCAGCTGGGTGCAGAGGTAAGCTGTACATTACATTTCTGTAAACAAGACAATCAGAATCAGAAATCCTTGGTTGTCCCACAAACCGGGACATTTTTTTAATAACATGTACATTGTTTAATGTGCAATAACTGTAAAAACTAATTTCAACACACATACCTATTATACATATTTAATCATGTAAATGTGTATTTCAAGTAAATTTGTACATACATCAATCTGATTCCAATTTACTTGTTACACTTCTGCTGCAGCAAACAAATTTCCCAGCTTGGGAAGTGGGAAATATGACATTTGTAAGAGGATACTGATGACATTATTTCCTATGAAAGTCTTTCCACTTTCCATAAGTCCTAACAGTGTAAATGTCTGGCATTTTGTCTAAGTAGTGTTTACTACCATTACTGTAACAGTGACCTGCTCATAATTTTTGGTGTTCACTCAAATGTTGAAATTAAACAAAATGTTTTTGTTACTTGCCTCTTGCATTGCCTATTTACCATTTATGGTCATGTTATTTTATGTGCAATTTAATGCAGTATTTTTCAACCTTGGTCCGCAAGGCAGTTTGCCAATAGTCAGACACACCTGGATTAATCAGTTTGTCCAATGATGTAAGACAGGAAATATAAGAGCTGTGCTTAATTCAGGAAATAGTGAAGTTGTGCACAAAGCTCAGAAAGCACAAGTTTGTTTAAAAAAAATAGCACAGCCCCACCAAAAATATTTTTCACCAGCTGCCACTGGTTAGGACTAAGAGCCATCGGAAGCGAACAGTGGAGTCGCTCCACTTATATATCCACAAGGGGGCCCACTATTGGTGGGCGTACATTGAAGCTCTTCATGATTGGCTGATGCTGAGATCATCCTTCCAATAGCAACTTGCTTAAGGGCTGCGACTAGACTCATAGAATCTGGGGTTACAATACGTAACCAACGATCTGGAGTCTTATTTCCTGATATTTGGACATCTGCATTTTCTCACTAAACCTTTTCTTTGATTTCCTGTTGAAGGTTTAGAGTTTTAGCTTCTATTTATGTTTCATGACATTTTTCTTTTTTCTACTCCTGAAGAAGTGTGGAGACTGTTTTTCTAGCTGTTTAGCTTTAAATGTGTGATGGAGGTTTAGGCTCATTTACTGACTGAAGTCTGTTTAGATTCACCTAAACTAAGAAAGAATCTGTACAGTAGCTGGGAACGTGGAAGAGATGCAAGTGTGTGTTTAGATTGTAACTCAGAGTTCAGAATTCTTTGCAAAGCAAGAATTTGGTCTAGTTCACTAGGCTAGCTTGGAGGTGTTGTGTGATGTGCTTTAGAACTGGCAGTCAAGACGCACCTCCTCCTTTTCCGTTGACTGTCATTAGCATTCATGCTAGCAGTCTCTGACACACTGAGAAAACTCATCTCTGAGTTCACCTGAAGCTTTGTCCACTTTGAAGCCCAGAAACTGAGATTTGAACTGATGTGTTTTTGGTTTATGTGGAAGCGCGTCAATCAACCTCCAGAAGGAGCTGATTGGACTCTAGTGACACGCTCAAGTCAGTCTGACTGCTGCAGTTTCTATTTCTGACCCAACTCTGTACCCAAGCTGCTCAAATGCTCTCCATGTTCAGCAGCACAGAACCACGTGAGCAACAGTTCACTTTGATGAAGATGAACTAAACAACACAGGAGTCTCACTGATGAACACCTTCCTCAGCTCACAGCCTAAGGCCGGGGACACACTGGCCGCGGAAGCGCCGCGAAGCGCCGCGAAAATGGGACCGCCTTCATTCGGCGCCCTTGTTAAGCTATTCTATAGACCACATGGGCCGCTGAAGCGCCGCGAATCGCCTCGCGCCGGCGCGCGCCGGCGCTCCAGCCCGCGCCGTGCAGCGATCATTTCGGCGTTGGCTCTATTTTTTTCGCGAGCCGCGGGTGAATCGCGTCAATTCTGGCAGGAAGTCAAACGTAGACATAAGAGGCAGGCCGGTAAAGTTAACAAAATAAAGCATTTCAAAATAAAATTCCGCAATAGTCAAATGTGTTCGTAAACAGACACTGCAGAAAAACCACACGAACACGCACACACACACATCGAACTTGTGTGCGTGTGTGACCACGTGAAGGGGGGAGTGGTTTTGGGTGTCTTTTCACCAGAGCAAACAGGACAGAGAGGCAGAAAGTCTGAGGCAAGCAGTTAGGATGGATGACTTTAAATTAATTATGGAAGTTGAGAAACACAAGGAGCTGTACGACCCCCGAAAAACACGATTATTTACGTACCCATGTCGGAAGAAACTGCTAGGATACAGCTGCAGAATTGGAGCGGGTTCCAAGAGATTCAACTGGCAGAAACAACTCATACCATAGGTTCACACACACGCGCGCGCGCGCGCACGCGCACAAACACTCAAACGTAGGAAAAGAGCTGAGAAAAGGCAGAGAGGAAATGGAGGACACCAAGTGTTTAAAAGAAAAACTACAGCTGAGCCGAGGCGCCCCTCGACTGGGGCGCGTCTGATCTGAACTGAGGAGCGGCGAGCAGCGGCCGAATTTCGTGAGCGATTCGCTTCTCTGCGCTTCGCGGCGCTTCCGCGGCCGGTGTGTCCCCGGCGTAACCTGGTTTAGAGGAAAGCTGTTCAGCTTCACCCCGGTAGGTGGCGGTAATGCACCTTACGTTGTTACCAACCATTTAAAAACAGCTGAAGAAGAAACCCGGAAGCTGCTAGCAGAGCTAGCTTGTTGTTCTGGTGTATGAGGAGAATATTTGAGGCTCTGCAGTAAAAATGTCTTCACTTCAGTCTCTGAGAGAGTTGATCACATAAAGCGACTAACTGCTGCTGCAGAAATCTTCTCACCAGACTGTGGAAACATTCTTCTCCTCAACAACTTGGTGGAGTTCTTTCCAAAACCAGAGAAGATATTCTGCGGTCTTCATGTCAATCGGAGCTCCAGAATCAGGTGATGGGTCAGAAAAGCTTTTCTCTAGACTTCCTGCCCTCTGGATCTGCTGCTATTCCTTTGGCCTCTCTGAGAAACGCGCTCGTTTTGCTGCTTTCATCAGATTGAAGAGGTTGCCTCTATCAGACTCGGTCATCTGAGTTGGTCATGATGCAGGATCGCTGCTCGCTCTCTGATCCATCCTGCTCACACTCTCCGACGGAAAAGCCCCGAATCTGAATGTGACTCTGGAAGAAAAAGCGGTTAGCTCTACTCCGTGAACTCTGGTGACCAAAGGTCCTCTTTTCCAGACCGGATCTGTCCTCAGCTGATCAGAACCAAAGCGTTGGATCTTTCTGCGTCGTTCTGAAGCAGCATCTTACTCAGCTCTCCTGCTTTGTTTCTATTGCAGCTGTTAGCTAAACACGGCTAAAGAAAACCTGCTACCACTTCAGGATCATCCATCAGCTGGGACTGCTTCATCGTGTTTACTTCACCATCTGGATCTGGACAGCATGGATACAGGTGCGTGTGTGTGTGTGTGTGTGTGTGTGTGTTATGTTTATCAGTGTTTTAGATCAGTGAGGACAGAAGATCACACTGAGGTATTTACATAAATTACAAAAGGTAAACTTTGATAATATTGTTTGTTTTACTTCATGCTCTCCTTTGTTTCTTTCCCCTTCTTTGACCCTCAGTGCTGGGGTCTGAGAGATTCAATAAAAAGAAAATCCATAATTATCATTTCCAAAAAGGAAAAGCTCGTTCTGTTTTCCAAACCACGAAGAGGAAAGATTCTGGTCAGCTCATGCGGATAGAATAATCTACTGCAATGGCACAAATAGCTCAGCAGGGGTCGCTATACTCCTGAATAATCCACCTGGAAAGATCCTAGGAACTTCCAAGGATGCTTGGAAAAATGTGTTTTTGAGATTGAAGATTAATTTCTGATCCGTGGAAATATTTCAGGTTATAATAATCCTAGTCAGAATAAAATGATGATATCTGAACTTACTGGAGGTGATTTTAAAATGATTATGGATGAATGGCTGGACAGAATGCCTTCTAAAGTCCAAACCCATCATTTTAACCAACGAGTGCTGGATTTCTGTAATCCATTTAAGTTAAAAGATATTTGGGGCTCAGAAATCCTGATACCAGTTTCACTTGGTTTAAATCTGATCTCAGATATCAGGCATCAACTTATCTCGAAGCCTTAATGTATCTGCTGCTCATTTGACAGATCACTGCCAGATGCTGTTGAACTCTCTTAAAGTACTGCTGTTAAGGGCTTCAGCAACATGAGCTACTGGAAGTTCAACTCTAACCTCTAAATCTAACCCAAGAATCATTCTGCAGTCAAATTACAATTCGAATACTAGGGCTGTCGCGGTTGAGGAATTCCCCCTGCGGTGATTCAGGGTGGCTTAATATTGCGGTGTGCGATATTATTGCAGTCCTTTTTTTATTGCAGTACTATCTAAACATAATGTTTACACATTTAAAAAAGGTTAAAAATTGCCATGCCTTCTTTTATAACACTTTACTGAATGCAGATCAAAGGGCAGTAACAACACAGATCGCAGTAACGTTTGTTTCTCCGACAGTCGGAGTCCGACTGAACTTAAAAACAACAAAATTCAGGAGAAGGTTAAACTTTTAAATGCAAATTTGGCTGCAGCATCTAACAAATAAGAAACAAGTCCCCATTTTGTTTAGTTGTTTAAAATCAAGCATAAAAAATTACATGTACCGGGCGCGCGCGCGCCGGGGGGCGGGCGCACTATCATTTCACTTTCACTTTCACACACACGGATGACGGTGATTTATAGCTCGGTCACGTCCTTGTTACCTACAAGGAAAACCAGCATGTTAACCATATACGGTTTGAGAGAGGATCTGAGAGGGGTGGCAACATTTGCAGCAACACTGAAAACCCTCTCGGATGGTGCGCTCGTTGCACGAACGCACACGTACTTGCGTGCGACTCTGGCAAGCAAAGGGAATCTCTCTCGGTTGTTGCTCCACCATGTCAGGGGGGTTCTTTAGGGTGGATGCATTCCTCCTGCAGGTAGCGAGTGAGCTCCAGCTCGGCTCAAACTCTCTTCGGGACGGTTGCAGAAGCAGTGCTTGTCCGGGACTTCAGCAGGTCTCCGAGCGTTTATTATTTATTTATTTTTTGCCGCTGGTTGCAGCTCCGTCTCGGCCAAGGACTCTGGCTGCGCAGCAGCTGACGTACTGAAAACCAAAGCGCTCCCAAAGGAGCGAAGTAACGTTTCGTTTTGATACCAGTGCAGCCATCCTTCTCAACATGCATCATTGAGTTGAACCAAGTTCAGTAATCGCGGTGGCGCATGATGCAGCGCGGTGGGCGTCTTCATATTGCGATATTTCATTTTTGCGGTTACCGCGACAGCCCTATCGAATACAAGATATTTGCAAAGAACCAAACCCTTCTTCTTATAAAACAGGATTTTTAAAATTTAAAATGCACCAGAACTCTAATAAAACCAGTAAACATTTCAGTAGACAAAGTAGTGAACATGAATTGGAAATTATTCATGAAATAAACCAATAAAAATTGGATACCATGCATAGACGTGAACTTCCAAGACTACATGTGATGCAGATTTCACAGTAGAAGAAAGTGCAATGGAGTATTTATCTGGATCAGACGGTCCCAGGAGTAACTCTTACTGTTGTTTTGGGAAATCTCCCTTCATTACACCAAATCACTGGATAATAATCACCATGGCTCTTCGTAATAATGTCTATAAAAGTCATATTTATGCAAACAGGTTGAACACTGGTATTGCTGATTCTATTTCAGAAACACAATCTGGTTTTTTTTAAGTATCCATAACATTAGACGTGCACTTGACCCTATAGAATATAACTTAACAGAAGATGAAGGATTTATTTTATTTCTTTATCTTTTGAATTCGACACCATTGAGCCCTCGTTTTATGATTCATACCTTAAAGGCCTTTGGGTTTGAACAAACAGTTCTTAAAGGGATATTCCAACCAAAATAGAATTTATTTTGTGGACAAACAAAACACTTACTGTGTTTTATGCTAAGCTAACTAGCATTGTGAATAAAAACGTCCTTAAAATCACTCGGTAATAATTAGTAACATAAATGATTCACAGGCACCATTTTAGACTTGGGACTACTTTATAAAATTATTTATGAAAACAAAATGGATCTTGCATTAAATGTTATTATCCTTGGTACATCTGTCATACAGATACACCGGTTTGCAAAAACGCACCCTGACTTAACTTGCTTTTCATAAAAAAACTTGTATTTCTCATCTCTGAAATTCATGAAATCGTCCAAAACTTCAACTACGAGTGACACTAAGAAGAAAATGTAAATATTTACCCACATAGCAAACACCTGCAGCCGTTCAGTCAGACACACACACACACCTGCAGCAGTTCAGTCAGACACACACCTGCAGCAGTTCAGTCAGACACACACCTGCAGCAGTTCAGTCAGACACACACCTGCAGCCGTTCAGTCAGATACACACACACACACACACCTGCAGCCGTTCAGTCAGATACACACACACACACACCTGCAGCCGTTCAGTCAGTCAGACACACACACACCTGCAGCCGTTCAGTCAGATACACACACACACCTGCAGCCGTTCAGTCAGATACACACACACACCTGCAGCCGTTCAGTCAGATACACACACACCTGCAGCCGTTCAGTCAGACACACACTCACCTGCAGCCGTTCAGTCAGACACACACTCACCTGCAGCCGTTCAGTCAGACACACACACACACACCTGCAGCCGTTCAGTCAGACACACACACACACACACCTGCAGCCGTTCAGTCAGACACACACACACACACCTGCAGCCGTTCAGTCAGACACACACACACACCTGCAGCTGTTCAGTCAGACACACACACACCTGCAGCCGTTCAGTCAGACACACACTCACACCTGCAGCCGTTCAGTCAGACACACACTCACACCTGCAGCCGTTCAGTCAGACACACACTCACACCTGCAGCAGTTCAGTCAGACACACACACTCACCTGCAGCCGTTCAGTCAGACACACACTCACCTGCAGCCGTTCAGTCAGACACACACTCACCTGCAGCCGTTCAGTCAGACACACACTCACCTGCAGCCGTTCAGTCAGACACACACACACCTGCAGCCGTTCAGTCAGACACACACACACACACCTGCAGCCGTTCAGTCAGACACACACACACACCTGCAGCTGTTCAGTCAGACACACACACACCTGCAGCTGTTCAGTCAGACACACACACACACCTGCAGCCGTTCAGTCAGATACACACACACACCTGCAGCCGTTCAGTCAGATACACACACACACACCTGCAGCCGTTCAGTCAGATACACACACACACACCTGCAGCCGTTCAGTCAGATACACACACACACCTGCAGCCGTTCAGTCAGACACACACACACACCTGCAGCCGTTCAGTCAGATACACACACACCTGCAGCCGTTCAGTCAGATACACACATACCTGCAGCCGTTCAGTCAGACACACACACACCTGCAGCCGTTCAGTCAGATACACACATACCCGCAGCAGTTCAGTCAGTCAGACACACACACACCTGCAGCAGTTCAGACACACACACACCTGCAGCCGTTCAGTCAGACACACACACACACACACACACCTGCAGCCGTTCAGTCAGATACACACATACACCTGCAGCCGTTCAGTCAGATACACACATACACCTGCAGCCGTTCAGTCAGATACACACATACACCTGCAGCCGTTCAGTCAGACACACACACACCTGCAGCAGTTCAGACACACACACCTGCAGCCGTTCAGTCAGACACACACTCACCTGCAGCCGTTCAGTCAGACACACACACACACACCTGCAGCCGTTCAGTCAGACACACACACACACACCTGCAGCCGTTCAGTCAGACACACACACACACACCTGCAGCCGTTCAGTCAGACACACACACACACCTGCAGCTGTTCAGTCAGACACACACACACCTGCAGCCGTTCAGTCAGACACACACTCACACCTGCAGCCGTTCAGTCAGACACACACTCACACCTGCAGCCGTTCAGTCAGACACACACTCACACCTGCAGCAGTTCAGTCAGACACACACACTCACCTGCAGCCGTTCAGTCAGACACACACTCACCTGCAGCCGTTCAGTCAGACACACACTCACCTGCAGCCGTTCAGTCAGACACACACTCACCTGCAGCCGTTCAGTCAGACACACACACACCTGCAGCCGTTCAGTCAGACACACACACACACACCTGCAGCCGTTCAGTCAGACACACACACACACCTGCAGCTGTTCAGTCAGACACACACACACCTGCAGCTGTTCAGTCAGACACTCACACACACCTGCAGCCGTTCAGTCAGATACACACACACACCTGCAGCCGTTCAGTCAGATACACACACACACACCTGCAGCCGTTCAGTCAGATACACACACACACACCTGCAGCCGTTCAGTCAGATACACACACACACCTGCAGCCGTTCAGTCAGACACACACACACACCTGCAGCCGTTCAGTCAGATACACACACACCTGCAGCCGTTCAGTCAGATACACACATACCTGCAGCCGTTCAGTCAGACACACACACACCTGCAGCCGTTCAGTCAGATACACACATACCCGCAGCAGTTCAGTCAGTCAGACACACACACACCTGCAGCAGTTCAGACACACACACACCTGCAGCCGTTCAGTCAGACACACACACACACACACACACCTGCAGCCGTTCAGTCAGATACACACATACACCTGCAGCCGTTCAGTCAGATACACACATACACCTGCAGCCGTTCAGTCAGATACACACATACACCTGCAGCCGTTCAGTCAGACACACACACACCTGCAGCAGTTCAGACACACACACCTGCAGCCGTTCAGTCAGACACACACACACACACACACACCTGCAGCAGTTCAGTCAGATACACACATACCCGCAGCAGTTCAGTCAGTCAGACACACACACACCTGCAGCAGTTCAGACACACACACACACACCTGCAGCCGTTCAGTCAGACACACACACACACACACACCTGCAGCCGTTCAGTCAGATACACACACACCTGCAGCCGTTCAGTCAGATACACACACACCTGCAGCCGTTCAGTCAGATACACACACACCTGCAGCCGTTCAGTCAGATACACACACACCTGCAGCCGTTCAGTCAGACACACACACACCTGCAGCCGTTCAGTCAGACACACACTCACCTGCAGCAGTTCAGTCAGACACACACACACCTGCAGCCGTTCAGTCAGACACACACACACCTGCAGCCGTTCAGTCAGACACACACACACCTGCAGCCGTTCAGTCAGATACACACACACCTGCAGCCGTTCAGTCAGACACACACACACCTGCAGCCGTTCAGTCAGACACACACTCACCTGCAGCAGTTCAGTCAGACACACACACACCTGCAGCCGTTCAGTCAGACACACACACACCTGCAGCCGTTCAGTCAGATACACACACACACCTGCAGCCGTTCAGTCAGATACACACACACACCTGCAGCCGTTCAGTCAGATACACACACACACCTGCAGCCGTTCAGTCAGATACACACACACACCTGCAGCCGTTCAGTCAGATACACACACACACCTGCAGCCGTTCAGTCAGACACACACACACCTGCAGCCGTTCAGTCAGACACACACACACACCTGCAGCCGTTCAGTCAGATACACACACACACCTGCAGCCGTTCAGTCAGACACACACACACACCTGCAGCCGTTCAGTCAGACACACACACACACCTGCAGCAGTTCAGTCAGACACACACACACACCTGCAGCCGTTCAGTCAGACACACACACACACCTGCAGCCGTTCAGTCAGATACACACACACACCTGCAGCCGTTCAGTCAGACACACACATACCTGCAGCCGTTCAGTCAGACACACACATACCTGCAGCAGTTCAGTCAGACACACACACACCTGCAGCCGTTCAGTCAGATACACACACACACCTGCAGCCGTTCAGTCAGACACACACACACACCTGCAGCCGTTCAGTCAGACACACACACACCTGCAGCCGTTCAGTCAGATACACACATACCTGCAGCAGTTCAGTCAGACACACACACACACACCTGCAGCAGTTCAGTCAGACACACACACACACCTGCAGCAGTTCAGTCAGACACACACACACACCTGCAGCAGTTCAGTCAGACACACACACACACCTGCAGCCGTTCAGTCAGATACACACACACACCTGCAGCCGTTCAGTCAGATACACACACACACCTGCAGCCGTTCAGTCAGACACACACACCTGCAGCCGTTCAGTCAGACACACACACCTGCAGCCGTTCAGTCAGACACACACACCTGCAGCCGTTCAGTCAGATACACACATACCTGCAGCAGTTCAGTCAGACACACACACACACCTGCAGCAGTTCAGTCAGACACACACACACACCTGCTGTTCTCATCTCTGATTCTAGAACATTGTGTGGCTTTTTGTCCGATTATGAGTTCATCTTTAGATGCATCAAAGAGAAGTGTTCTTTCTTATTGTCACATGAATCAGCTTTTTGTTTGGTCTGTCTGTCCAGAACTCCCACTGCATTATGTCATGACAGATGTAACGTCCAGAAAGGGTCAATTTTCACCTACTTATTGGTCATCTACAGACGCAATTCCACTATCTGAGTGGAGTTTCTATTCTGTCTTCTAAAGCCCAGAAGATTCTGCAGTCCTTGTTGACGTTTCAGGGGGACAAGATGTCCGCCTATGTTCCCAAACAAAGCTTTCTTTTGATAAGACTGCAGGATTGCACACTCCTGAAAGATGAACTTTTGCAACTCATAAGTTAAATAATCATCAAATAAACATATGATTGAATGAACAAATGTTATATGAATAATAATATTAATGTTTGAATCATCTGTGACTAATTCTATGAAGTTGAAATGAATTTTAATATTACCATGAAACATTTTGATGTTATGATCAGTAATGTTTGGTTTAACAAGTGAATCATTATCTACACTCATACACAATGTTCATAAGATATAAATGAAAGTTAACATCATGCACATAGATATTTTCTTACCCACAAATCAGAGCATCTTTTGTATCTGGAAAAGGCGTGTGTTCTCGGGTTTGTTTGTTAACACCTCTTAACCTCTTTTGTCCTGGTCGGCCATGTAATCATTATATGGGAATATTAAAACAGAATCATTTGCTGAGTGATTCAGTTAGTTTTTGAGCAGAACTCCGGACTGGCCACCGGAGGAAACTGACCACCGCATCTCTTGACAAGCTGTCAAAACCTGTTGCACACTACAGCTGACACAGCAAAACGGTTCCGTCTTCAGCTATTCAGAATCGGCTGTTCTAGATGCAAACGATTTCATCTATCTGATGTGACTCGGGAGACATCCTAGGACTGACTTGGTTGCATTGAGATTTTCCTACGAACCACGTGCATTTGGGGTCACGACTCCTTGACATCTCTGATCCAAACGGGGTCTCCAGGAACGGATACGTAGGCATGACGTGATTTGCGTCTGATGCCGTTTTATAAACCATCACTTATAGTTTAATGCAGACCAAATTCTTTTCACACCCAGAACTCAGTTTCTTCTAGACACGAGGTTCTGATAAACACACACCATTCAATCATCATACATCACATTTCGTCCACTTATATTAATCATCACATTTGTCTTATTTCTAACTTGCCTTGTTTTTAATTTGTTTAGAAAATAAATTTATTTTTATAAACGTGACCGTCTGAATTAATACGAAGCGTGTTTGATCACTGAAAAACAAAGAATCCTAATTCTTCTGATTAAACGTTCAAATACCAATCAGAGTGATACTCTGTATTTATATAGAATATCACATCTTATTGGTCATAAGTAAAGGTAATATATTAAGCTTAAAAGCAACATATCCTTCTACACAGATGAGGAGGTTCTGAATGACCAACAGCTCTGGAACCAGGAGAGGTCCTCCAGGCTGGACCAGCAACATCCAGAACATTTACAGGAGGGACCAGAACCTCCACAGGTGAAATCGGAGCAGGATGAGCCAGAACCTTTGCAGATTCTAGAACAAGAGGATCTCTGCATCAGTCAGGATGAAGAGCATCTTGGACTGAAGCTGGAGAATGTTACCTCCCTTGTGACTCCTGCTGATAAGCAAAGAGACCACGATGAACCAGAACCAAACAGATACCAACTCCTTCCTTCAGTGTTTCCTGAGATCAGAGCTGCTGTTGCGGTGTCAACAGGTGAGGGGGTGGGGGTTGGGGGGGTGGCGTCTATTGGAGGTGTGACTCTTCACTAGTCTCAATGTGATTCAATTTAAAGAGCAAGTCACCCCCAAATCCCTTTTTTTTTTGCTGATAAACTATATAAAGGAGTGTCTAATCGTGCTACAGACACGTGTATTCAATAATTTGGCAGTTCAGTGCATCTTGGTTAAAATTCAAATATTCTGCCTAAAACTGTCAGTGTTGCGCCATCGTCAGGGACAAATTCTGCACTGTATTTGAATTTAAATCTGCCACTGCTATTGGCTAAGAGGTATGCTATGATGTCATCTGGTACATTATGATGTCACAATGCCATTGCGTGTGTATTTGTTAGCGGCTCCGCCCTCTCGGTCTGCCAAGCAACAGCATTTGTTGCATTTTTCAAACATGAAGTGGGAGTGAAGTAAGTTTCTTGTAGGTGGTGACTTGCTCTTTAAAGGTGTGGAACACTGAAAAACTATTATTTCTGATTATAATGGGTCACTGAGTGTTTCATGCAGGCTGAACATGAAAACAGTCTGCCCTGCATTAGCTTCTGATAGAAAATAGACAGTAAAATGCTCGGATTTGAAAGTCCTCACATATCTATGTCACACAGTGAATTTGCATTCGTGGCCTCACCCATCTTGGCTCGCGCCCGCCCACAGGGGGGCTTTTTACAATACTTTGTGCAGTGACGAATCTGATATTTTTATATAAACTGATATTTCTGCTTTTATTTTACATTTCTTTTGGCAATATAAACATACTAGCCTGACCAGCCAGCCCCATGCTTCCTTATGGGAAGCAACTCTTCTATTCAAATAACCCCACTCCCTGAGATTTCTAACTGAGCCAATCATTGCTGAGCAGCGTACGTCATACACCGCGATGCTGAGTTTCTCATAAACATGGCGTCTGAAGAGGAGTTCGCTGCGGCTCTTTCCTCTGTTCTAAATGACATGAACGTGACTTTAAAACCACAACAAGCAAAAGCCTTTCTTCTAAAGAAAGGCTTTTGCACTGTCATTAGATGCATCGCGCAGTACAGTCGGCATTTCCACATTTTTTTCTGATTGATTATTTTTGAGCTGGCTAGTCCCAGAGGACGAGTCTGATAGGTCAGGCTATAAACATATCCCCCATTATTTATTTATTTACTATAGGACTACAACCACAAGTACTACAATTGCAAATTTGTGTGGACCAATCAAAAGTTTCTGTGTCAACATGCTAACATAACTTTTATGAAAGTGGAGCGCAGGACTCCGAGCCGGCTCACGTAAAACATTTCATTTTCATTTCATTTATTTATAAAGCCCCTTCTGCGACCAATGCAGACGCCCAAGGTGCTGAGCACAACACAACACAATAAAAACATAAAACCATCAGAATAAAATATAACAATCGTAAAACCAACATAAAATCAATTAAAAGAGGAGAGTAAAAGCAAAAAATAAAATCCTGAAAAAGATTAAGAGGCCGGGGCATCGAAACCGGGTAAAATTAGCTAATCCTGGAATGCCTTGATATGCCTTGATAAAAAAATGGGTCTTAAGGTGAGTCTTAAAAAACCCAATGAGGGTGACTGACGCACCACCAAAGGCAACTGGTTCCAAAGTGCAGGTGCCAACACCAAGAACGCACGGTCCCCCCGTGACCTGCACTTAGTGCGTGGAACGATCAACAGCTCCCTGCCGGCTGAGCGAAGGGCCCGCGGGAGGGGGCATGTCTATGCAAAAGGTTGCCAAGATATGCTGGAGCAGTTCCTTGTAAGGCCCTGTATGCCAGTACCAAGACCTTGAATTTTGCCCTGTATTGTACAGGCAGCCAATGGAGGGATGCCAACACAGGGGTGATATGTTCCCTGCGCCTAGTGCCTGTCACGAACCTAGCGGCTGAGTTTTGTACTAACTGCAAGCGTGCTACCGCACCCTGACTAAAGCCTGGTTTATGCTTCTCCGTCAGCTCCGCAAGGGACAGACACGCACGGATTGACGGAAGCGTTTTGCTCTTTTACTTCTCCGTCCGTCCGTAAGGCCGGCATACAGTGCATTGCAGTAGTTGAGCCTTGAAAGAACAAAAGCATGTGTGACAGTCTCTAAATGTACTCTGGACAGCAGGGGCTTAATTCTGGCTGGTCGGCGTAAGTTAAAAAAACACGATCGCATAATCATCAAAAAATGGCCTACCCCTGAAACTTAGACCTGGGTCTTATGTATTTTAGACCCAACTTTTATGGTTTTATGTTATGAAGTCTCCAATATTTTTCAACAACTGGACATCCTTTTGTTAATTTTCAACAACATTTTGATTTGATTTGCAGAAATTTAAGGTAAAACTTCACATTGTCACTTTAACCAGGAAGGTACCATTGAGATTAAAAACCTCATTCAAGGGAGGTCCTAGCCAAAAACATTATTGAGCCTCTTAATATTATTATTATTATTATTACTTTTTGTACATTTTTAGCAGCAGACCACAGTCTTGTTTCACTTGAAACATTGTCAAATAGAATATTCCATTCCACAGAGGATTCAATAGAATATTTGAATACTAAAATATACCTGCAGTCCTAGTACAAATACAAGCCATTTACCATTAATCAACATTTTCCTTTGTCTTTTAGCCTGTCCAGAACTTCCTAAGCATCACGTATGGGAAAAGGAGGAGGTTCTGGCTGACCAGCTGCTCTCTAGCCAGGAGATCACCTCCAGTTTGGACCAAAAAGAACCAGAACCTCCACTGATCAAAGAGGAACAGCAGGAGCTCTGTATTGCTCAGCCTGAAGGGGCATTCATTCTCAAGCAGGAAAATGTTACCTTTATGGTGACATCTTCTGAAGGAACCGACTGCTGTGACCCAGAACCAAACAGGATCCACATCTTGTGTCAGAGTTCTACTGAAGCTAAGAACCAAAATCAGGATGGATGCAGGAATGAAAACTCAGAATCAAACATCAATGAAGATGTGAGTCAAAACAAAATGAGTCAACAAACCGAAGATCACAGAGACCGTGCAGATAGTCAAAAACCAAACAGGCTCAAGGGGGCTCAGAGAGGTGACAGACCATTCACATGTGAAAGTTGTGGTAAATGTTTCTCTTGGAAAGGTTCCTTGACCAAACACACAAGAACTCACACAGGTGAGAGACCATTCACGTGTGAAAGTTGTGGTAGATGTTTCTCCCAGATTTATGACTTGACTTCTCATATGAAATCTCACACAGGTGAGAAACCATTTACATGTGAAACATGCGGTAGATGCTTCTCTTGGAAAGCTTCCTTGACTAAACACACAGTAACTCACACGGGTGAGAGACCATTTACATGTACAACTTGTGGTAGATGTTTCTCTCAGAATACCCACTTGACTTGTCATATGAAATCTCACTCAGGTGAGAAACCATTTACTTGTACAACTTGTGGTAAATGGTTCTCTCAGAATAACCACTTGACTTCTCATATGAGGTCTCACATAGGTGAGAGACCATTTACATGTGAAACTTGTGGTAGATGTTTCTCTCAGCATTATTACTTGACTTCTCACATGTGTGTTCACACAGATGAGAGACCATTTACATGTACAACCTGTGGTAAATGTTTCCCTTTGAAAGCTTCTTTGGCTGAACACATGAGTACTCACACAGGTGAGAACTATCTATGTAAAACGTGTGGTGATAGTTTCCGTCGTAATTGTGATTTGACTAGCCACATGAAAGTTCACACAGGTGAGAAACCGTTTAAATGTGAAAAGTGTGGTAAATGTTTCACTTGGAAACCTTCCTTGATTTCTCACATGAAAACCCACACAGGTGAGAAACTATAGGATTGATCACTTGACTTCTAACTTGAAAACTCAAAATGTTGCAAGCTCTCGCATGCCAAAAACAATGGAGGTAATGAACGAAGTCCTAAGGAGAGCAAAGATAAGCTCGAGCTCGCTCGTGCGAGTGGAATCAGGCAGGAGTGGTCCAACTGAAGAGGAAACAGCAGAAGAGGTGGTACCAAAGAAGGCCAGCTGAAGAGACATCTCAGGAAATGAAAGTCCTCTGTGGAAAGTTCTGGACTTTGGGTGGAGACTGAGACCAGCTTACAAATATAACATCATATGGGTACGGCTGTCTTGTGTTTGACTGAGATATGAAACTGACAAATAATCACATTGTTTTGCTGTCTTGTGATAAAAAGATGTATGTAACTGGCAAAAGATTACATTGTTTAGGCTGTCTCATGATTAGTTGAGGTATTGCTTCACTATGGAAAATGTTATGCTTGGCAGTTTCTAGAATGATAGAAGTAGAGTTGGACAGTAGAGAGACAGAGCAGTGGTAGAGAGTAAGAGAGTAGAGGGGATAGAAGAGGTCGACGAGAAGTTGAAGAGGGACTTGGACTTATTAGACAGTTAGAGTTGACACAAGTTGACGAAGTAGCAGCAGTTATTCTCAGGAAGATTTTTAGAAGCAGCATCCTCCTAAGGGGATTGTTAATCTTATATTTACTCTTTTTTTTGTATTTTTTAATTTTGAAATAAATTTTTTGGAAAAAGAATCCTCGTTCTCGATTCTTAAAGGTCTCTTTTAGCCTTTTGAGTTGGGACCAGACCTCCAGGAGAGG
Source organism: Nothobranchius furzeri (assembly GCF_043380555.1). Lineage (NCBI taxonomy): Eukaryota > Metazoa > Chordata > Actinopteri > Cyprinodontiformes > Nothobranchiidae > Nothobranchius > Nothobranchius furzeri. Next base: position 47,396,765 of record NC_091754.1, on the reverse strand, counting down.
TAAGCCACCTTGACTTGCTTGTTCCTGTGCTTCAGGACTTGTTTTCAGGTTGTGACAGATTAAGAAAAGATACCTTAGGTAATTGGAGCTAGTCTCCCCTCCTCCTTGGTAGCGGGACACCCTAAGGAATTATAGATCATAATGGTTCGATGGTTCAAACAGGCTCTGTTTTGCACTGAAAAAGTCTCTGTTTAGCGTGGGAAGGAACCATTTCAAAGGGTGGATTAACTAGATTAATTGATAAATCCATGTTAGCCTGATCAACAGGAATCATTTTCTAGCTACCACCGCCCACATTGCCAAAGGAAAGGAAGTTGCGTAATAATTATGCACACAAATCTCCATCAACTGCAAGATGCTATCCTATCAATATGGGCCAACATTTCTAAAGCTCCATTCAAATGTTGGACTGTTCCTTTCTCAGTGTAGAACAATGTGTGTATGAGAACCATGTCATGTCCATGTTTACATGCTGACAGAGACTGATGGTCTGACCCCCCTCCTCCTTTCAGGGTGGAGCCTGCTGGAGTCCGATGGTTGACACCAGGTCAGAGGAAGTTTGTGTGTTTGGATTTGATTCATGGCAACAAAGCAGCACACACTCAACCATCTTCACAAGGTCACATCACTCATTCATGAGTCATCATCAAGGTGTCAATAAATGAACAATAACTGCAGCTGGATTGTGTTCTCTCCATCAGGTTCCTGTCAGCTCTCCATCGACACACAGTTTACAGAGAACTCAGACTGTAATGACAACGGGAAGGTGACACATGAGGAGGTTCAGTTATACCCTGATCATCCAGATAGGTTTAAATACTGTCCTCAGCTGCTGTGTAGAACTGGTCTAACTGGTCGCTGTTACTGGGAGGTCGAGTGGAGAGGAAGACTTTTAATATTGGTGAGTTACAGAAGAATTGGGAGGAAAGGAGTCAGTAGAGACTGTTGGTTTGGATGGAATGATCACTCCTGGAGTCTGGACTGCTCTGACGATGGTTACTTTGTTACAATAGCAGACATACAAGCATCTTCTCCTCTGTCTCTAACAGAGCAGCAGTCTATGTGGACTGTCCTGCTGGCATTGTGTCCTTCTACAGACTCACCGATCCACCTCCACACCTAGCCTCCTGGTTCTTCAGTGTCTGTGTTGAGTCTGATGTGACGAGTCTCCTCCTGTCAGAGAAACACTGTAGAACAGATAGTTCTGTCTGTACATGTCGGTCTCTTTCACTCACTAACACCTTTTCAGATTCATGGATTCCATCTGTTTCTGATTGAAACTTCTAAGTGATTCCTTGTGAACTTCTTCCTCTTCCAGTCCTTTAAAGATGGAAGCTGTAATGATTCCAGGATCCAGATGTTGTTTTTCTGTCTGTTTCCACTCAAAGCTTCAGTCAAAATCACTATGTTGTGTTTCTACACACGTTTGAATCCATCTTCTGTAAACATCTGATCTACAATTCCCACCATCTCCAGAGTTTAGCTACGGCAAGCCCCGTGGCTCAAAACTGCAGCATGTGTGTCTAAGGATTTGGGGAGAACTGGTTTTCCCTCAGGACGCATATCAAACCGCTGAGACGTCACCTGATGCTCCGGAAATAAACACAAGTTGTAACTCAGGCTTTGCTAACTTTACGCTGTCAGAAATTACCTCAAGATCAACGGAGAATCTGTGTTTTTGGGACGTTGATGTTGTTGATGTTTGGATTTTGGGCTCATTTTATGGTCAGATAGACTCAAATGGAGATGGTCTCTGTTTCTCAGCCTTCATCCATCTTTGTCGTCAGCTCCATCCCATGTTTAGGTCTGATTGTGTCTTTAAGTAGAAATAAGAGAAAATAGCAACACACCAGGCTGTTAGGAGACACTAGAATGAAGTTTGTTTTACAGATGCAACACCTCCAAGCTGCTCCTGATGAGCTTTTGTTGGTGTTCTGTGTGAAAGTCCAGAGGTGGAATGGGCTCTCCAAGCTGATCCTCCACTAATCCACCTGAGAGCCAACAGAGGTAGTCACAGAGCTGAGTAGGTGAGTGTGCAGTGGGAGACAGCAGGTGTAGTGTTGTGGGATTTTATTAGAGACTTATCACACAATGAGAAAACAGTCCTGGATTCAAGCTTTTAATTCTAATAAGAAGAAACAAAGCAGGAAGCATAAAGATCGTTGCTAAGATCTAGAACCAACACTTAGAAGCAAAGTCAACGTTAATCTGGTTGAAACGTCTCATGAAACTAAAGAATAACAGAAAAGCCAAATAAAAAGAAGTAAAACAAACATTATCAGATATCTCCAACAAGCTGTAACAGCTGCTTTACCTGTAAGGACAGCAGAACCCACTCAGAACACCTGAATGATGGATTACACTCCAACAGTTCAGAACGTTCCACTGCAAAGAACCTTTAATGCTCCAACATTTCCTAAATCAGATCCTCCTAAAAACCTTAGACAGAAGAAGAAATGAGAGCTTCTTAATAAAAACACCATCATGGACCCTGTCAAGTGTTAATGATCCAAAAGCTGACTGAAGCAGAACCACTCTGAACTCTGAGTTACAATCTAAACACACACTTGCGTCTCTTCCACGATCCCAGCTACGGTACAGATTCTTTCTTAGTTTAGGTGAATCTAAACAGACTTCAGTCAGTATATGAGCCTGAACCTCCATCACACATTTAAAGCTAAACAGCTAGAAAAACAGTCTCCACACTTCTTCAGGAGTAGAAAAAAGAAAAATGTCATAAAACATAAATAGAAGCTAAAACTCTAAACCTTCAACAGGAAATCAAAGAAAAGGTTTAGTGAGAAAATGAAAATCTGTGGAAAACAAAAACTAGATGATTTAACACAGAGTTATTTTCCATCGGCTAAACTACAACAGAAATCTCAATGATGTGAAACCAGAAATGAGGCTAAAACAACTGAAAACATCTGCAGCTATACAACTCAAAGTATAAACCACTGGTAAAAGACAAATATTTCTACAATACACAAACTATTTAACAGCAGGGTACAGGTGCCATGCTAGAAACTCTGACTTGTATCTCGACAAACTACCAGCGATACATTAACAATATGGTGATTCCGCTAAAAGAGACTGCATTCAATGAGCCACAAAAAACAAAGACATAGCAGGTAAACTATGAAGTAATCAATATACCCCATGGATTTTACCAGCAAGAGACATGCATGGGAACATATGCTGCGATAGAGCTGTCAGTTGTATCCAATGCAACCTGAAGCTACCGTTGCAGATGCATCGCTAACGTTGTGATCGAACCACCGGTTCAGATCTGTGAGTCTCTCAATCCTTAGTGTGGACTCTCATGTGATCTTTTAAAAATTTCTTATACCTAAATCTTTGTTCACATAGTTCACAGGCAAAAGATTTCTGTCTTGTGTGGATTCTAATGTGCTTTTTTAAATTTGTTTTTTCACTAAATTTTTGTTCACAGAGTTCACAGGCAAAAGGTTTCTGTCCAGTGTGTGCTCTCAGGTGACGGTTTAAACTGGTCTTATGACTAAATCTTTGTCCACAGAGTTCACAAGCAAAAGGTTTTTGTCCTGTGTGGACTCTCATGTGACAGTTTAAACTTGACTTATGACTAAATTTTTGTCCACAGAGTTCACAAGCAAAAGGTTTCTCTCCAGTATGGACTCTCATGTGGGTGTTTAAACATTTCTTATGACTAAATCTTTGTCCACAGAGTTCACAAGCAAAAGGTTTCTGTCCAGTGTGGCCTCTCATGTGACTGCTTAAATTTGTCCTTTGACTAAAGCTTTGTCCACAGAGCTTGCACACAAAAGGTTTGTGTCCTGTGTGAACTCTCATATGACTATTTAAACTTGTCTTTTGACTAAATTTTTGTCCACAGAGTTCACAAGTAAAAGGTTTCTGTCCTGTGTGTACTCTCATGTGTTTTTGTAAATTTGCCTTTTGACTAAATCTTTGTTCACAGACTTCACAAGCAAAAGGTTTCTGTCCTGTGTGGACTCTCATGTGACTGTTTAAAGTTGTCTTATGACTAAATCTTTGTTCACAGACTTCACAAGCAAAAGGTTTCTGTCCTGTGTGGACTCTCATGTGACTGTTAAAATTTGCCTTATGACTAAATCTTTGTCCACAGACCATACACACAAAAGGTTTCTGTCCTGTGTGGACCCTCATGTGACCCTTTAAAGTTATCTTTTGGCTAAAGCTCTTCCCACAGAGCTCACAAGTGTAAGGTTTCTGTCCTGTGTGGACTCTCCTGTGATTGTCTAAAACTGCCCTTTGACTAAAGCTTTTTCTACAGAGCTCACACACAAAAGGTTTCTGTCCTGTGTGGACTCGCATGTGACTGCTTAAATTTGTCCTGTGACCGAAGCTTTTTCCACATACCTCACACACAAAGGGTTTCTGTCCTGTGTGGACTCGCATGTGACGGTTTAAACTTTTCTCATTACTAAAATCTTTTCCACAGTCATCACAACTAAATGAGTTGGGTTCTTTCTGGACTTTCCTACATGAGTCCACAAGTTGCTTTAGTCCAACACATTTCTTTTCAACCAAATAGCCTGAAGACTCTATTGTTGAACTCGTCACTCTCACATGTTTCTGGAGAGACCACTTGTGGAGAAATTCTTTACTACTCTCAGGGCAGCTAAAGGATTTGTTGACAGCCTTAACATCTGAATTAGAAGACCTATCATTCGAGTTATCGTCTTCATCTCCAGTTTCAGGCCCAGAGTCTGATAGCTCAGAGTCTAGATTCATATCATCATCCTCTTCTTCATCATCTTCACTAACTTCAGTCTCTGAAGAACTTAATGTATGTTCATGATGTTTCAGATCTGGCTTTTTTCTATTTTCAGCTCCTCTACCAGTTTCTGCTGTTATCTGATCAGCTAAGCTGCAGGTTGAAACATCTATGACTTCCATTCGCTGATGATGAAGCTGTGAGAAAAGAGGCTTCTCTTCATCATCCTCATTCTTTACAGAAACAGCTGGAAGTAGAAATGTGGCAGGATCCGTCTCCTCTTTCAAATGCAAATGTTCTCCCTCCAGACTGGTCCAGAGTTCCTCCTTTTCCTCCTTTATGTGCAGGTGTTCTAGGTCCTGCTGGTCCACACCAGGAACTTCTTCTTTAACCAGCACCATCTGTTGAAGATCTATGAGGAACAGAAAGACATGATGTGATCGATCTCTCTCTCTCTCTCTCTCTCTCTCTCTCTCTCTCTCTCTCTCTCTCTCTCTCTCTCTCTCTCTCTCTCTCTCTCTCTCTCTCTCTCTCTCTCTCTCTCTCTCTCTCTCTCTCTCTCTCTCTCTCTCTCTCTCTCTCTCTCTCTCTCTCTCTCTCTCTCTCTCTCTCTCTCTCTCTCTCTCTCTCTCTCTCTCTCTCTCTCTCTCTCTCTCTCTCTCTCTCTCTCTCTCTCTCTCTCTCTCTCTCTCTCTCTCTCTCTCTCTCTCTCTATATATATATATATATATATATAATAAAAAGAACCTTGTGGTGGGTTGGGGGAATCTCATCCTGGATGTAGCTGATGATGTCACAACAGTGTGGACCAGAACCTGAGGAAGGTTTTCTGACTGAGCAATCAAGAAACTAACATTGATTAAAGCGTAATTTTTTTTTGATATAACAGAATGATTTATTTGGTAAACAAACAAACTTTTATATATTTTATCTTTAAGGTAAAGCAGACACTCAGAGCTGCTGATGGTCCCCTGACCCTGACGTGTGGACCAGCCGTGTTACAGGGGCGTTCCTCGGTGTAGCCTGCTATTTCCTGAGTGAAGATTGGAAGATGGCGAGTGAAGATGGGGGAGTGAAAATGAGGGCTAAATTTCCTGACTGAACAAGAGCATTGTGTAGGATAAGACTATTTTAGCTGGATACATTATTTTGTGTACAACTTATATTTTTGATTTTAGGTGCCTACCGCCATCTGACTGCAGCATTTGTATTAATAGGTTACAAAGTTATTAAAACTGTTTGATAAGCAATCATCTTGTCTTTATTAAGATGGCACATAGCTGATCACAGCTAATGATGGTATCTTAGAGCATCCTGGTGCAGTGAGCTAAACTTTTATGAATGACATGATTAGTCAACTCCTAAAATAGTCATCAGTGGCAGCTCTAATCGGTTCCAAATTTTCCGAGTACTGACCTTAAACAATGTGTCACTGGGCCTGGGGTGAAATTAGACGCAGGATTTTCAATAGTCCCTCAGATTAATGCGGTTGTTAAATTGTGCTTTTCTCCTCTACGTCACTAGACACGCCTGAAACCAGTTCTGAAACGTTCACATCTGGAGTCTGTGATACATTTTATTTAATTACCTCTTGTTTGGACTATGCAAATTCATTGTGCACTGGCTCTCCTGCTTCAGCTTTGAACAGGCTGCAGATAGTGCTTTTGACAAACACGAACAGATGTGGTCATATCACCCTGGTTTGGGCATGCTTGCACTGGCCACCTATGACCTTTAAGGTGCGATTCAAAATGCGGCTCTTTGTCTACAAGACACTGAATGGCTTCGGGCCTTCCTACATGTCAGATCTGCTCACGCTCTATGTCCCAGTGCACTCTGAGATCAGCTGACCACTTGCTGTTATGAACCCCCACTGAACTATAAAGCGAGGGGGAAGCAGGCTTTTGTGTATGTTGCACCTGTCTTTTGGAATGCTCTTCCCATCACCATACAGCAGTCTTTACCTGTCTCAGTCTTCAAGTCGAGACTGAAGACTCATTTCTATCATTTGTCTTTTGGTTTATGACCCTTTGGTGTTGTCGCTTTTACTGTCTTGAGTTGTTTAATTGGTTGTTTGACTTGTTTTTTATTATGACCTTCTCTAAGGCGCTCTGGTCAGCTTTCATGTGTTGAAATGCGCTGTTACAAATAAATTGGTCTGATATGAGTGGTTCATCAGTGTGCCTGTCGTGCTGATAGAAGCAGACCAGAAAACGATGCGACTCGGCTAAAAGAAGAAAAATAAACATATGTGTGCCAGAACATGTGCCAGAAATAATGGCACAGACGGGTGATGAAATGCAAAGAGATGGTGCTCTGAGTTTGGTAGATCGTCATTACATCATAATCCTTAACGAGCTTACATCGCACGGCCCTACCCAGTAAGCAGTTATCGTTCTGGGCTTTGTTGTGCCGTGGGGCTGTGGTCTGTTTACTGGAGCCATCAGGCTAAATAAATACCTGTGGAATTACCTGCACTTTCTGGGTCACGTGACTCCAAAGTGCATCATCGAGTCATTCATCCATTCACACACCAATGTTGATGAGCTGTATTGCAGCCACAGCTGCCCTGGGGCACACTGGCGCCACTGGTCCTGGTGACCAGTGCTTGTTTAAAATAACTGAAGTCCATCTCCACTGAATTTGCTACAACAGTGATTATAAATGATTAAAAAGTTCAGTAATGTCTGAAGGAAGGTGTTCACTGGTTGAATTGGGACAGAAAGAGTTTCCACAGAGTGTCTGTTTCAACGGGCCTTCACTGATGGTAGCACACACTGATTGCATCTACAAACACCAATGCTCCCTTTTTATTGGTGCATTCTATGAGGTCAAAGTTCAACTTCCTCTACTGTACTCTTCACAATAAAAGCATATACATATACACATTCTTATTTACACATATTTACATAGATGCAATATAGAACAGAGCATATTATTCAGATGCTTAACAGTTTATTTCATGAATAATTTCCAATTCATGTTCCCTACTTTGTCTACTGAAATGTTTACTGGTTTTATTAGAGTTTTGGTGCATTTTAAATTTTAAAAATCCTGTTTTATAAGAAGGGTTTGGTTCTTTGCAAATATCTTGTATTAGAATTGTAATTTGACTGCAGAATGATTCTTGGGTTAGATTTAGAGGTTAGAGTTGAACTTCCAGTAGCTCATGTTGCTGAAGCCCTTAACAGCAGGACTTTAAGAGAGTTCAACAGCATCTGGCAGTGATCTGTCAAATGAGCAGCAGATACATTAAGGCTTCGAGATAAGTTGATGCCTGATATCTGAGATCAGATTTAAACCAAGTGAAACTGGTAGTATCAGGATTTCTGAGCCCCAAATATCTTTTAATTTAAATGGATTACAGAAATCCAGCACTCGTTGGTTAAAATGATGGGTTTGGACTTTAGAAGGCAATCTGTCCAGCCATTCATCCATAATCATTTTAAAATCACCTCCAGTAAGTTCAGATATCATAATTTTATTCTGACTAGGATTATTATAACCTGAAATATTTCCACGGATCAGAAATTAATCTTCAATCTCAAAAACACAAATTTTTCCAAGCATCCTTGGAAGGTCCTAGGATCTTTCCAGGTGGATTATTCAGGAGTATAGCGACCCCTGCTGACCTATTTGTGCAGTTGCAGTAGATTATTCTATCCGCATGAGCTGACCAGAATCTTTCCTCTTCGTGGTCTAGAAAACAGAACGAGCTTTTCCTTTTTGGAAATGATAAAAATGGATTTTTTTTTAATTGAATCTCTCAGACCCCAGCACTGAGGGTCAAAGAAGGGGAAAGAAACAAAGGAGAACATGAAGTAAAACAAACAATATTATCAAAGTTTACCTTTTGTAATTTATGTAAATACCAGTACCATGGACTGAAGTGAGAACTCTAGGTGTTTTAACCCAGAAACAAAAGTTATGAAAGTGTTTTGGAGAAAAGTGGATTTAGATAATAAATGTGTCTACCTCAGAAGGCTCAGTGTGATCTGCTGTCATCACTGATCTAAACACTGATAAACATGTCTAATTGTGTTAAAGCTTTACACACACACACACACACACACACACACACACACACACACACACACACACACACACACACACACACACACACACACACACACACACACACACACACACACACACACACACACACACACACACACACACACACACACACACACACACACACACACACACACACACACACACACCTGTATCCATGCTGTCCAGATCCAGATGGTGAAGTAAACAAGATGAAGCAGTCCCAGCTGATGGATGATCCTGAAGTGGTAGCAGGTTTTCTTTAGCCGTGTTTAGCTAACAGCTGCAATAGAAACAAAGCAGGAGAGCCGAGTAAGATGCTGCTTCAGAACAACGCAGAAAGATCCAACGCTTTGGTTCTGATCAGCTGAGGACAGATCCGGTCTGGAAAAGAGGACCTTTGGTCACAAGAGTTCACGGAGTAGAGCTAACCGCTTTTTCTTCCAGAGTCACATTCAGATTCGGGGCTTTTCCGTCGGAGAGTGTGAGCAGGATGGATCAGAGAGCGAGCAGCGATCCTGCATCATGGCCAACTCAGAGGGAACCTCTTCAATCTGATGAAAGCAGCAAAACGAGCGCGTTTCTCAGAGAGGCCAAAGGAACAGCAGCAGATCCAGAGGGCAGGAAGTCTAGAGAAAAGCTTTTCTGACCCATCACCTGCTTTTGGAGCTCCGATTGTCACGAAGACCGCAGAATATCTTCTCTGGTTTTGGAAAGAACTCCACCAAGTTGTTGAGAAGAATGTTTCCACAGTCTGGTGAGAAGATTTCTGCAGCAGCAGTTAGTCGCTTTATGTGATCAACTCTCCCAGAGACTGAAGTGAAGACATTTTTACTGTAGCGCCTCAAATATTCTCCTCATACACGAGAACAACAAGCTAACTCTGCTAGCAGCTTCCGGATTTCTTCTTCTGCTGTTTTTAAATGGTTGGTAACAACCGTATGTACAGTCTATGGTAACGTAAGGTGCATTACCGCCACCTACCGGGGTGAAGTCGAACAGCTCTCCTCTAAACCAGGTTAGGCTGTGAGCTGAGGAAGGTGTTCATCAGTGAGATTCCTGTGTTGTTTAGTTCATCTTCATCAAAGTGAACTGTTGCTCACGTGGTTCTGTGCTGCTGAACATGGAGAGCATTTGAGCAGCTTGGGTACAGAGTTGGGTCAGAAATAGAAACTGCAGCTTTTGCCCCAAGTACAGCCTGCAAGGCATTAATTCCTACCAAAGAGCACTGAAAATGTTTTGATTAAACAAGTGAATCACTCATTTATATTTTGATGAAATAAATGCCAAAATAGTTACCTAATTTATATGTTTATTATGTGAAGTGCCTTGAGACGACTCTTGTCGTGATTTGGCGCTATATAAATAAACTTGAATTGAATTGAATATGGAAAAGGTTTCTTTGGGGTTGACGGTGGCAGACCATTTAAGTGCTCGTCTCATAACCGAAGGGTTGAAATCCCGCTCAGTCTCAGTCTGTCCTGTGTGGACTCTCATGTGTCTGTTTAAATTAGTCTTTTTGCTATATTTTTGGCCACAGTGTTCACAGGCAAAAGGTTTCTGTCCTGTGTGCTCTCATGTGATCTTTTAAACTTATTTTACGAGTAAACATTTTCCACAGTCCTCACAACTAAACGATTTTGGTTCTTTCTGGACTTTCCTGTGTGAATCTACAAGTTGCTTGACTCGAACACATTTCTTTTTAACCAAACAGCCAGAAGATTTTTTTGTTGAACGATTCATCACTCTCCCATGCTTCTGGAGAGACCCCTTGTTGAGAAGCCCTTTACCACACTCAGGGCAGCTACAGGATTTGTTGACTGTCTTAACATCCAACTCAGAAGATCTGCTACCACTACAGTCACTGTCTCCGTAAAAAATAGAAACAATGGTACAAAAATAACACACATCTGAACCACATGATGGCCATCAGTCAAAAGGGCCCTGAATCTCCTCACACATTTTAATACCCTATGTTAAGTCCCACCCACTTGGCGAGCTGGCCTCCTCAGCGTTTTATGTGTCAGGCCGGCTTTAGCCAATCCCATTCTATGGGGAAGATGTGAAACCCATTGGTTGTTTGTGTCTAATCTGATGTGAGTAAATAAATAATTCTGAGCTCTTTAAAAAGTGGACGGTTTGTCCCCGTGGTCTGATAAACTTCTTTTCCACCAGAACTACTCTGCGTGATTCGGATGGATGTGGTTGAGTTTGACAGCCTTTTCCACCAACAAGGTTCTGTATTTTCTCCCAACTTTCCCTGAACTTTTCAGTATCTCTGCTTCATTTTAAGGTTCCTAGTCTGCTAACCCAGTCCAGAAACGCAACGTCAACAACTGTTGGTCACTGATTGGCTAGGGGGTGGAGTTGCTGATTGTTCCAGAGCTTACACCCTGCTGCCATTTCCTGGTTGAGAGTCTGACAAAAAGTCCAGAGACTGAGCAGAATGGTCAGGATCACTTGTGCTGTTTACTGATCAACTCGCTATTATCAACTTAAGATCACACGTACCGTGCACTCACTTTTTGTCACAGAGTTGGTGGCGGGCATCTTAGTTTTAGTCTTTATGACGAAAATGCATTTTAGTCTGTTTTAGTCAACAAAGACTTTTATTAGTTTAACAAAAAATTTAACTGATGAATCTTCTTTAACAAATGAATCAAGATCCGGTCTGGAAAAGAGGACCTTTGGTCACCAGAGTTCACGGAGTAGAGCTAACCGCTTTTTCCTCCAGTCACATTCAGATTCGGGGCTTTTCCGTTGGAGTGTGTGAGCAGGATGGATCAGAGAGCGAGCAGCCATCCTGCATCATGACCAACTCAGATGAGCGAGTCTGATAGAGGGAATCTCTTCAATCTGATGAAAGCAGCAAAACGAGCACGTTTCTCAGACAGGCCAAAGGAACAGCAGCAGATCCAGAGGGCAGGAAGTCTACAGAAAAGCTTTTCTGACCCATCACCTGATTTTGGAGCTTTAGAGTTGGTAACAACGTGAGGTGTATTACCGCCACCTACCGGCAGGAGTGTGCACAGCTCTCCCTCTAAACCAGGCCCAGAATGAAAAACTGAGGTGAAGTCGTGTATACAGGTGCTGGCCAGTAAATTAGAATATCATCAAAAGGTTGAAAATATTTCAGTAATTCCATTCAAAACGTGAAACTTGTACATTATATTCATGCAATGCACACAGACCAATGTATTTCCAATGTTCATTACATTTAAATTTGATATTCATAAGTGACAACTAATGAAAACTCCAAATTTGGTATCTCAAAAAATTAGAATATTCTGAAAAGGCTGAATATAGAAGACACCTGCTGCCACTCTAATCAGCTGATTTACTCAAAACACCTGCAAAGGCCTTTAAAAGGTCCCTCAGTCTTGTTTTGAAGGCACCACAATCATGGGGAAGACTTCTGACTTAACAGCTGTCCAAAAGACAATCATTGACACCTTGCACAAGGAGGGCAAGACACAAAAGGTGATTGCTAAAGAAGCTGGCTGTTCGCAGAGCTCTGTGTCCAAGCACATTAACAGACAGGCGAAGGGACGGAAAAAATGTGGTAGAAAAAAGTGTACAAGCTCTAGGGATAACCGCACCCTGCAGAGAATTGTGACGACAAACCCATTCAAAAATGTGGGGGAGATCCACAAAGAGTGGACTGCAGCTGGAGTCAGCGCTTCAAGAACCACCACGAGGAGACTCATGAAAGACATGGGATTCAGGTGTCGCATTCCGTGTGTCAAGCCACTCTTGAACATGAAACAGCGCAAGAAGCGTCTCGCCTGGGCCAAGGACAAAAAGGACTGGACTGATGCTGAGTGGTCCAAAGTTATGTTTTCTGATGAAAGCAAGTTCTGCATTTCCTTTGGAAATCAAGGACCCAGAGTCTGGAGGAAGAGCGGAGAAGCACAGAATCCACGTTGCATGAGGTCCAGTGTAAAGTTTCCACCGTCAGTGATGGTGTGGGGTGCCATGTCATCTGCCGGTGTTGGCCCACTCTGTTTCCTGAGGTCCAGGGTCAATGCAGCCGTCTACCAGGAAGTTTTAGAGCACTTCATGCTTCCTGCTGCTGACCAACTTTATGGGGATGCAGACTTCACCTTTCAACAGGACTTGGCACCTGCACACAGTGCCAAAACCACCAGCACCTGGTTCAAGGACCATGGTATCCCTGTCCTTGATTGACCAGCAAACTCGCCTGACCTTAACCCCATAGAAAATCTATGGGGTATTGTGAAGCGGAGGATGCAATACGCTAGACCCAACAATGCAGAGGAGCTGAAGACGACTATCAGAGCAACCTGGGCTCTCATAACACCTGAGCAGTGCCACAGACTGATCGAGTCCATGCCACGCCGCATTACTGCAGTTATTGAGGCAAAAGGAGCCCCGACTAAGTATTGAGTGCTATACATGCACATTCTTTTCATGTTCATTCTTTTCAGTTGGCCAACATTAGAGAAACAAACATTTTTTCATTGGCCTTTAGAATATTCTAATTTTCTGAGATACCAGATTTGATGTTTTCATTGGTTGTCACCTATAAATATCAAAATTAAACGTAATAAACATCGGAAATACATTGGTCTGTGTGCATTGCATGAATATAATGTACAAGTTTCACGTTTTGAATGGAATTACTGAAATATTTTCAACCTTTTGATGATATTCTAATTTACTGGCCAGCACCTGTAAAACCCAATATTTATGAGAAATTGACTACATCTGTTTTCCTTTATTGTTTAACCATTTCATATGGAAACAAACTTTAGTTTTACATAAACAGTGAATCTGAAATAACCAAGTTAATAGACCCATTAAACAATAAGACATTAAGCGTCTTAATGGTCTTTTCTCTCAGAACTGCTTTTTACCATATGAACCCTCACGGCCTCTGCGCTCCTCTGGCAGGCGTCTCCTGGTCATCCCTAAAGTCAGGACACACACTCACGGTGAGGCGTCCTTTCAATATTATGGCCCTCGCCTTTGGAACGATCTGCCGGAGAACCTCAGGGCCGTGGAGAACGTTTGTTTTTAAGTCCAGGCTCATGACCCACCTATTTAGGTTAGCTTTTATCTAATTATTTACTACTGTTTTATTTCTTGTTTTACGATTATATTTTATTACTGGCTTTGCATGTTTTATGACTATTTTAGCACATTTTCATTATTTAATATTATTTTACTGTATATATGATTTTACTTATTTATTTTCTTACTTTTGTCATTTATATTAGCTCTTTAATTTTCATATTTTTACTCATTTAAATCCAGTGTTTTCTCTGTAGGGGCCCTCTGCCCCAGGGTCGGTGGTCGACTGTTGCTTCCTGGGCGCTCTACAGGTAGTGTTTGAGTGGAGGTGGGGGTTTATGCCCTGCCGCCGCTGAGCGTCCTGACTTAGTGTGGAAGGCCTGATGCTGCCAGGGCAGACGGCTCCTCTGATGGCGTTTCCTTTACTTGGCTCATCTTGACTCAGCCGAATATACATTTTTACTGGTGTGTGTGTCTGTTAATGTTTTCAAACTGTTATGGGAATTTGGGGTCATTTTAATTCTGTAAAGCACTTTTGAGTCACACTTTGCTAGAAAAGTGCTTAATAAATAAAGTCTGATTGATTGAAACAGGAAATATCTTTGAAATAAAACTCACAGCAGTGGTGTTTGTTTCTTGTTGTGCCTCTGTAGCCTTTCAAGTTCTTATTGAATATAAATGCTTTTTCCACAGGCCAACAACAAAAATAACAATTTATTTAAAATAAAATACAATCTTTCAACTAATGACAGTCAATATACTGGATTAGAAAAAGTGCATAAAAGCCAACATAATTGAATCTCAGATTGCTACACTCTGATTTACTGTGATAAACAGATTCCTGCATGTCTTCAGATGCAAGTGCATCAGTATCTTGGGATTCCCTGTGCTCTGGGTCATCAGGATGGAAAAATAGGCAACCCTCACATCTCTGACTGCAGGATGTCAGATGATCCTTTAGATGCAGCAGATGGACATGGAGACAGGGTTTCTTCCACATTGGAGCTTCAGTCTGCAAATGCTGTCATTAAACCAGGGAGTAGGGTTCACTGCAGGAACTGATCTGGTTCTGACAGGATAGATGTTGTCCAGGATGGAGAGGCAGTGCTCGTTAAAGTGAGTAGTTAAGGAGTCTGGGTCATCATCAGAAGATAAAGATGGGTTGAAAGGAGCAGAAAAATTGCTAGCTGTGCTCTCATTAAGAAAATAAGAACTAACCAAACGATGAGCAGAAGGTGGGGACGCAGAAACTGACAAGTTAAAGAAAATGCAATGGTGATCTGACATATAAATGTCCTCAGGACAAACGGAGTCAGCATTTAGACCCAGGGTAAAAACAAGCTCTGGGGTGTGTCCCCCGGTGTGTGTAGGGCCAGAAACATGTTGGGTAAAGATGAAAGAGTCCATGAGGCTAGAGAAGGCCATGGCAAAGAAAAACTAATAAAATAGAGGAGCTGATTTTAAGCATCCATGTTGTTGGTGAATTAAACAGACCTGAATTTTCTGACTAGAACTGAACCATTATCATCTATGGTTGCTGCGTCCCACATCGTCCCACTGCTCAGTTGTCATAGAAACATTTTTGTCAGGTGACGGAACAGATGGAGGAGAGGTTGCTTACATGTTTGCTTTCTTCAAACTGCAGCTTTCCTTCAACTCCAGTTTGAGATGGTGAGCAGCAGCTCAGTTTCTTTCTAGAGTTTTTCTCACAGGGAGAAAAAGTAAGGAAATGTGAGCAGGTCATTTTTCACGAGGATGATTAGGGTGTTGGTGTTTAACGGATGACTAACATAATTAAAAACACAAAAGAAAACTGATCACAGGTTGTTGGTCAGCATGAAGGCAGCTGATGATGTAGTCTAGAATATTCTGATTAACCTGTTTATAGACTAGAGATCCACCAATGAGCTTTTCTAACGCTGACACCAATACCAATTTGTAGAGGTACGGTACACTGATTGTTTTAGGCTAATTTTCACACCCGATATTTAGACGTTTTCTAATGCTTTTTCATTTTATAATGGCACTAATGGTGACCTCACACAACATTTCTGAACCTCATCAGTCCAACTCTGAATTTACCTAAATCTTTAATCTCCATTTTGAACACAGCAAAGTGTTAGAATAAGACATTTAACCAAAGTTAAATGAATAAGTTGGCCAAGTATTCAGGATAAAACAGGTGAATGCTGTAAGGTTCTACACTCCTATTAGCCAGCAGGTGTGCCGTTTTCACTTAATCATATTAAACCACACCGCTTCAGCACAACCGCTCTCTTTATTCTCCTTCCACATCTGAAACAGTAACATTAAGATCTGAACATCAAACAACTCAATTCTTCTGCAGTTTTTTTATTAACTTAATATTCAAACTTCTTTATTTTTAATGTTTCTTGGGACATTTGTTACTTTTCTTAGTTCTTATTCTTCAGCTGAAGTGAAGAAAAAAATGTTCTGGAACATCTTGTGAATTCTCTTCATCCATGGGAAAATAAGCTGTTCTACTTTAGTTCTTGAAGTGATTTTTTACTACGATTGTTCAAGAGTTGTCCTCCACATGAAGACAAGCCAGGAGACACATTGACGGCCAGTATCTTCTTATCGGAGACAGCTCTTGTACAGCTTGGAGATGACTGGACCGACTTCCATCACAGTTTGGACGATACTGTGGAGGCCTTGTGCTGCCTGATCCAATCAAGTCAAAAGGAGCAGTTAGAGCTGAGCCTCCGTGCTCTTCTTTCATCTGAGCAGAGTTTTGCTTCTCTTTGGCATCATCCTGGGATTCAGCAGAACAGCTGGTCTCTGACGGGTCCTTTTCTGTTTCCGACTGCTGGACACAAGTCAGACGCCAGCTGGGCTGACGGTCTTGATGCTGTGATGGATATGGAGGGGAGCAGCCATCAAAGGTGGAGCTGCAACAACAAGTTATTTTACACAAGCGCCAGTTCAAAACTCTCCTAAATATTTCTATCACAGTTAGCATGTCATTTATTCTGCTCTGTTAGCGCTGGCTAGATAAACGGCATACCTGCTGAATGATGTCTGAAGGGAGGAGGAAGATGAGGAGGAGGAGAAGGATTGTGTTGGCCGGTGGGGTTTCTGTGGACTCTCCATGACAACATAATCCTCCTGAACCAACTCTGATAAACTGTGGCTGACCTGAGGAGACATGAGCATGTACCCCAACCCTTCCCCCTTCTCCACCGACTCCCATCTCTGCATCCTACTGGCTGCGTCTCCACAGAGGTCGGTTTTTGACCCTAGAAATCTGTCGGGCTCAGAACCCCGCTGGAGTCTAGGAGGACTGATGAAAGAGGTGAAGCTCAAGCAGGACTCAGATTTTGTGTCATCGGGTTTGGGAGGTCTTCGAGGACTTTGTGCAGGACTGGTCTGACTAGTGAGAGGTCTTGGATGAACCGACTTGTCTCTGTATTTGGGTCGGCAGCGTTTTGAGGCCAGAAGGCCGGGCTGTTGATGGTGACTGGAGGTTGGAGACCTGCTGAAGTCTGGGAGAGCTCGTAGAGCTTGGACTGCTCCTCTGACTGCCTCGTGAATGTGCTGAGCCACCGCTGCATCTCCTGCTAAGGAAAATAAAGCCACGTGTCCTTGTTAGTGTGAGATTACACCTGATATCATTTTAAATCTATCTTTCAAATGCATAATCACCCTCTTCTCTTGCCTCCATCCAGATCTCTCCAGGACCGTTGGGTGCCGACCTGCCGAGCTCCATAAAGAAAAGGCCATCCAAATGTCCAAAGCGGCGAACGCTCAGTAAAGGTATCGTAACTGATGGGAAGTCATTAGTAGCACCCAATCGGACCAAAACAAGAGCCGTCGCTGTGAGGCAGAGCCTGATCTCCCCTGTGAAGTGTTTGGAGCTGCCCAGACCTCTGGGCTTCACCATGACAGACCAAACCTTGGATCAAGGCCACAGAAGTCTGAGTCAAATGCAGCGGCAGTATTTACACATCCAGGAAAAATATTATTCGCGATACTTATTTTCATAAATCCTGCCTCCTGTCCAACCAATGAGCTTAGAGGGCCACATCCTGCATGTTTTAAGGCTCATCTACACTTGGGTCGGTTTGGTTTGGGCCGGGTGGAGACAACCCGCCCCCACTCAGCCATGTTCTTTCCACAGCCATCTCAGGAAGGGTTAAAGGCCGTTCACCTTTAAAGAGCAATTCACCCCCTACCAGAGTCTTACTCCACCCCCATTTCCTGTTTAAAAAATGTGCCAGAAGGAGATGTTGACAGGCAGACCGAGAGGGCGGAGCCAGTAACTACACACACAGGGTCACAGCGATGTTGTGACATCATATGGTAGCAGCTAATGTAATAGTGTACCTCTTAGCCAATAAACGAGGGTAGATTTAAATTCAAATGCAGTGCTGAATTTTTACCTGAAGAGGGCGCAACACTGACAGTTTTAGACAGAATATTTAATTTTTCACTAAGATGCACTAAAGTGCCAAATTACTATCTACATGTGTCTACAGCACTATTAGAGACTCGTTTATAGAGTTAATTGCCTAAAATTGTTGACTTGGGGGCGACTTGCTCTTTGGAGAAGAAACACTTGGGAGTAATGGCAGGTGTAACTTGGGTTGTGAGGACTCTGTGGTCTGAAAAAACCCACTGATTGTGCCTTTAAGAGGTACTTTTTCCTCTTGAAAAGGTAAAAGTATGTTTTAATATGAATTAAGATGTTATTGTTCCTTTTTTCCAAACCATGTACCAGTAGAACTCATAACTACATAAAAAACAACAGCCGACCCATGCGATCGGTATCTGATCAGCTGCAAATAAAAACAGAGCCTGCTGATATCAGGAGTCACAGCGTTCACGGTCAGTTATCAGTACTGAAGCACCTTTCTGATTCAGGACTAGCGCTTTAGTCACCCATTCACCCTCTGGTGGTGATGAGCTACATTGTAGCCACAGCTAATTCTCCGATCTCTCTGACCGCCAATAGCAGGCAAGTCGGGTAAGTGTCTTGCTCAAGGACACAACTGCTGGATACCGGCCCTCCAGGACCGGGATTGGGCACCCCTGCTCTAGATGGTGCCGTTGGATAAAAAAAATACTCCAGATGATGCTTTAAATCCTTTTCTTTTATACTAAATGGTAAAAGAAAGTCTCATCCTACCTCTTTGAAGAAAGCTGCAGGCGGCAGAGTGCAATACCCATCGTCTTCATCAACCCCTTCTGCATGCTCTTCATCCTTCTGCTCCTCCTCAACCAGGCTCTTAATGGCTGCATACCATTCTTCCTGTTGCTCTTGGTCCTCCATCAGCAGCACCAGAGTCTGATCCTTGTCGTACAGCGCTAACGTGTGGCCTTTACGGGAACTGCCGATCCGACTCACACCAAGACAGCAGCGAAGGTAAATGACCCTAGAAGGAAGAAATACAAATGGAAGACCTTAACTTTATTTCTTTATTATTATTATTATTATTATGTTACACAAACTCATGCATGTGAAACTTGTAAAAACTGTTGAAACAAAACCATGTGCCATTAATACACACACACACACACAACAAAAATCATAACGTAACAAAGTGTTTTTGTGTGCAGCATCACAAGAATGAGCCCAAATTTAGTAATCAACTCATTTAGTCTTATTTAAATCTTTACCTAAAACTCTCCTTCACTAAACCTGCTGTGGTGTCAAGAGTCCACGAATGAGTTGTTGTCTGGTTGGGGGGGGGGGGGGCTTGCTCATTAATATTGATGATATGCAAACAACCTCTCCTCTGATTGGCTAACAGCAACACAACTCCTCTGCTGCCTCAGTTTCTTCTTGGGTAAAACTGCAACATTGATGTTTTATCTCCACAGATAACACAAGCCTGAACGGGTTCTGCCATGTTGGAATTGCTAACGGCTAGCTTCTACTAGCTGAGACGCTCTGCACACCTTAGCTAATGCAGGCGATGTGGGTTTAAGAAAAGTTTCATGTTCAGAATGCACTTTCAACTCAGAGTGACCGAACAAGTGTTACCAACCCCTGCTTGTTAGACCCACACAATCCAGCTTTCCTCGCAGACTTCTCCATCACTGTGAACTTCTCCTGGCTCTTGTACCACTCCAGTCGGCTCGGCCCGGTGTGACTTCCTGCTCTTAAGACAAAGTATCTCCTGTTGCTCCGCTCCAGCTTCCCCAGATAACCTTCTTTCACCACATCACTCATTGGTCTGGAGGAGACCATCAAAGCACCCGCCAGAGGCACCAGAGGGATGGAAACTTGGCTGGTACAAAACAGCTCTTCATACAGACCAGATGGTGGATTGTTTAACCACATCTCAGTGAGATGGTCCCCAGAGCCCTCATCTGGATTTATGCGACAACCACTGGAAGAAGGCCCAAGTGGAGATCCAACCAACAGCCATGATCGGGTTAAGCTGCGGTGACAAGATAACGGAGTGGAGCAGGAAGGAGGAGTAACAGCTCCTCCGTGGTTGGTATGACCATCAGATGCTTCAGACATATCACTTTTACAAAAGTTAAACCTGAAAAAAAGTTCAAAGAATTACCACGACTCCTGTTCGACACAAGAAAACTTTCTATTTACGGTTTTAGTAACTGCAAAAATGTCTTCAGAAAACTATTATTTAAAGATCAGGCTGACTTCACCAAACCTATGAATAAACCTAACAATTAACTCCTGAAAATAAATGTAACATCTCCCTCACAGCTGGAGATTTTATTTCAAACTCAGATTTGGGCAGAAATTAGCTTCATGAGACAAAATATTTATGAAAACAAAAGTATGAGTGAGTCAAATGGTTAAAGGTTTGTACAATTGTGTTTATAAATTATATAAAAAACTTTGTACGTAACAAAATATGCATCATCTAGATCGTCAAGAATATAAGAGAGAAATTTTTAATTTGTTGCCAAAAAAATGAAGCCTGTTCTAGTAATTACGCAATATATCAAATCTAGTCTCATGCCATTAGCCTCAATGGAAAAATACAGAAAACATCTTTTGTCACCAGGTTTCAAAAGGAATCTGATTAAAAACTGTTTTAGTCAGCAGGTTATAGATTATTTTAAAAACAACAATAGTAATCCAGCTGTATGAATAAGAGCATAAACAGGAGTTTTGGTTAAAAATGTCCCTTACGTAATTTATTTCTAATGTCACACTAAAACGAAGGATTTGTACTGATTTTGATAGAAACAATTATATTTTGTATACAACTCAACAATTCTGACCAAATAAATCCATGAAAGGATGGGCAGCTGATCGAGAAGCAGCTGTTTACATCTAAGCTAACAGCTATAGCTCATCTGGGTAATAAACTAATTAGCTAACAACATAAAAAGAAAGATAGAGCTTACGTCACAGATAAAACCAAATAAAACTTACCTGAAGACGGAAACTTTGCCCCTAAATGTGTTATTTATGTTGCTGGTTTCCGGTTTTAGACTCGAATGAATGTCTAAACTCGAATTTCACTGATTTACCAACTTTTCTATAATTTTTTCAGCTTTTAGTCTCGCAGGTGCAGCGCGAGCCAATCAGTGTGGCCTTGAAGAGCGGCTTGTAAAATGAGATATTCTTAGTCAAAACGACAAAAATACTTTTGTTTCTTCGATGATTTCCTTAAAACAAAACTGTAGCTATTTGAATCAAACATCTGCCCAAGTTTATGATTTGTTTTGCTTTCTTTTCAGTTTTTCCAATAAGATAACCTTTCAGTAACTTCACGAAATCCTGAAGACTTGAAGTGTGCACACAGCAAAACCACGTGTGAACAAGAATTTATATTTTTGTGATTAAAATTACATAACTAAATAAAATTAACCAACAGTTGAAATGCATCAGTGGCATGGCTAGTTAGATGATGCACCAGACACATTAAAAACAACTTGAGGAGATGTCAGTAAATAATAAACTCCACAGAGTTGTCACATGTCAGAAAAATAATAATCCACGCAGCAGCGTTGGCTCATTTAGAGTAACGGCTGAATGTAATGATGTTGGGGAAATGTACGCTCCTGAGCTGTGGCCTGAAGGGGCTGTAGTTCGGTGATATTTTGAGCCACGTAAGGCCACTATTGCAGTTGTTAACTCCAGTACCGTGCCTCCCGATAAGGAGGTAAATGTGCCATCCAGTGACTCTGTGTCAGCTTGAATATGTCACAGGGTTTTGTCCTACAACTGTCGTGGGCTGTATCTGGGTCTGGGTGCTGGTGATCAAGCTCGACGCTCTGTGGTGGACAGTTTGCTGACAGAATGTGACATATTATGTTTACAAGAAACTTTTATGGCTAAGCAGGATCTTGAAAAGCTGAACACTCAATGATAATTTTTTTTGGAGTGGGAGAATCAACGACTGATCTTAGTATGTCCACAGCTATGGTCCACAGTCAGAGGCAGAATTCCAGTCACTGTGCTCTGGGATAAAAGGCTTGATGATATGATTAAGCCTGTCAGGCTTGATGTGGACTGATGTATTGGTATACAATATACTTATAAATGTAATACTTTTATTATTTTAAATATTTATACTCCTTATGAATCTCGGGAGAATGAGGAAGAATTTCTTAATAGGTTGGCTTTTATCAATGCTTTTATACAGGACAGTGGTACTTATAGTGTTTATGTTGTAGGGGGTATGAACGCAGATATTGTTGACAATAGTTCTTTATTTGCTAACCATCTTACCCAATTTTGTGCAGAGAACAACCTGTGGACACTTATACGTACATTAGTGAAGCTTGGCATACCACATCATGGCTTGACCATTGTTTCAGCACTGCTGATGGACATGCAGCTCTGGGGAATATGTGTGTTAAGTAAAGTTATGCATTAACTGACCATATACCCCTAGATTTTATTATAAATCTCGATAAGCTGCCCGCATCCGTTGGGTATAACAAAGCTTCTGTTAGCACCGGCTCTGCAAATGTGAGGTGGTCAACTCTCAATAAAGAGGATTTTATGACCTTCAAGTAAAGACCAATATCTAAAAATGTTTATTTACATAGAGAAGCTATTTACTGTAATGATGTTCACTGTCTAGATGAGAAGCACAAGCGTAGCCTCAGCACTATGTATGATGATATTGTGGCAGCTCTGATTGAGGGAGGCAAACCTTACCATAAACAGCATGGATGCAGCCAAAAGCATAGCAGGAGACCTGGATGGAATGAGCATGTAGCCTCGTATCATGCAGAGGCTAGTGAAACTTATAGACTATGGGTCCTAGCTGGACGACCTAGGCAGGGTCCTGAGCTAGAAAATAAAAAGCGAGCTAAAGCTAGATATAAGCATGCTGTTCGTTTCATATCTAGGAATGAGCAAGCTATAAGAGCTGACTCTTTGGCAAAAAAACTAATGGGAAACAATTTCTCTGGCTTTTGGAAAGAGGTGAGGTCTCTGAATAACCGTAAACGTCTCCTTCCTTATACAGTTGGAGGACTTTCTGGAGAGGTAATGATTGCAGAGCTATGGAGACAGCACTATAGCTCCCTCTATAATTGCTTAAATAATGACCCATATGTAGTAGATTCTGTCATTAGAGATGAGTCCATAAATATTTTGTCACATGAGGTATATGATGCTGTGCAGAAATTACCTAACAGTAAAGCATGTGGCATGGATTCAGTCACAGCAGAGCATTTGAAATATGCTAGTCCCAGGCTTGCTCCTTTATTAGCAATCTGTTTTACTGGATTCATGTCTCACGGCATACTTCCTAATACAATGATGACCACATTGCTTGTTCCAGGTATTAAGGAAAAGTTGGTTGCCTAGACAACTATAGACCCATTGCATTGACTAGTGTTTTATCTAAGGTCATGGAAAGAATCCTCTTGCATAGAGTAAGTGAGTATTTATTTTCCTCTGATAATCAGTTTGGTTTTAAGTCCAAACATGGTACAGACATGTGTATCTATGCTCTTAAGGAAACAGTGAATCTATATAGGTCAAAAAATTCTACTATTCTCTTGAGTTTTATTGATGTCTCCAAAGCGTTTGATCGAGTGAATCATAAAAAGATTTTTACTAAATTAAAGCAAAGGGGAGTGCCTGGAGGTGTTGTGAGAGTGCTTGCCTATTGGTATGCCCACCAGAAGATGCGTGTTAAATGGGGTGGGAGTATTTCTGATCCCTTTAGTGTGTCCAGTGGGGTAAGGCAGGGTGGAAATTTATCTCCTTTTTTGTTTAACTTATATGTTGATGAGCTATCTGGGCGTCTGAGAACTTGTAACACAGGCTGTTTGATGGGTGATGTTTTGATTGATCACCTTATGTATGCGGATGACCTCGTAGTGTTTAGTCCAAGTAGTGCAGGACTGCAGCAGCTCCTAGATGTTAGTGCTGGGTATGGAATGGAATATGATTTAAAATGATTGTGATATGATTTATCACAGCCAATATGAGCGACGATGATGATATTTACAGGCAGTCCTGCAAGCTATATGTGCAAGCAAACACCATTGCACGGAAATTCAGCTGTTGTTCCACACCTGTTAAAGTGGCATTATTTAAAGCATACTGCACACCACTATATACTGCACATCTGTGGTCATCCTATAAAAAGTCTAGCTTGCACAGGTTACAAGTGGCACACAGTGATGCAATGAGAATCCTCCTCAAAATTCCCAGGGGAGGCAGTGCTAGTCAAATGTTTGTTTCGGTGAGAGTGTGCACATTTAAGGTACTTCTAAGAAATTTAATGTTCAAGTTTATGAGACGGCTGGAAGAATCTTCCAATAGTATTATAGTTGCACTCTCAAATCCCACTGTGAGCTGCTCTCGTTATATGTCTAGGCTGAGAATGCGCTGGTTAAAATGTTTGGGTGGATTTATCTCAACTAGTTAGTTTTGTTGTCCCTTACCTCCACTGCAGTTATATCTTGTGATTTTATATAGGCTTTCATTGGTATTGATGTTAATCGGTATCCTTTCTTTTCTTGTGTTTTTCTTGTATCTTTTTCTTTTATCTGTATGTTTCTTTTAAAATGGACTTTAAGTC
This sequence comes from Nothobranchius furzeri, assembly GCF_043380555.1. Lineage (NCBI taxonomy): Eukaryota > Metazoa > Chordata > Actinopteri > Cyprinodontiformes > Nothobranchiidae > Nothobranchius > Nothobranchius furzeri. The sequence goes on along the minus strand of NC_091754.1, from coordinate 47,371,946 downwards.
TGACAGTAAACTTATCATATATTTATAGTTGCTTCAGATAAGTTAGAACAAATGATGCTGTTGGGATTTTCAAAAATCAGCTCTTCACTGTTTGTGTTACAACCATATATCGAGGTTTAGATGATCCTTTTCTCTGCCACACTGTTCTCTTTTGCTTGCTTTGTTCTTCTCCGTTGAGTCGTCATCAACATTAAAATATAACAAGTACAGATGTGGAAGTGCCTGTGTATTTTACACAAAGGAATGTCGTAAGAATTGCTCCAGCTGTGGTTAGTTTTGAAATAACGGAAGTTCTGTGTGGAACAGTTTGGTTTCTCTCTGAAAGATCCAGATCAGAACAAGACAAGGCTTAATGTAACCCAAGATGCCTCTGCTCCACAGCGTCCTCGCTCAGGTCTTCAGCTGGTCGGGGATCTGTCTCATCCTGCAGGGACTGGTGGCTCTGGTTGTGTTGTGGACGGTGAGGCTGCTGGCGCGTCATGCTTGGTACACTCACAAGCTGTCCTGCTTCAACAAGCCACAAACACACTCGTGGCTGTTGGGACACCTGGGCCAGGTATGGTAATTGTGCCGTTTCATTCATCATCTGGCCTTGATGAGCACAGTGGGGAACTGGTAACATTTTTCTTCAGATGCAGAGCACAGAAGAAGGTCTCCAGCTGGTGGATGACCTGGTGCAGACCTTCAAACACTCATGCTGCTGGTTCCTGGGTCCTTTTTACCACCTGGTCAGAACCTTCCATCCAGAGTACGTCAAACCTCTGCTGATGGCATCAGGTAGGATGAAGCAAGTCAAAGCAGCAGAAACGAGACCAGACTCAGCAGAAACTGATGTTTCATCACCTTCCTTCTTTAAGCCAACATCACGGTGAAGGACGAGCTCATCTACGGCCCTCTGCGTCCGTGGCTGGGTGAGTCCAAGCTAACGTTTAGCTAGCCCTGGTTTTGTTACTAATCACCCTGTGAGGGTCAGAATAAAGATGATCTGTTGCTCTTTTCTCAGGACAAAGTCTGTTGCTAAGCAACGGGGAGGCGTGGTCTCGCAGGAGACGACTGCTGACTCCAGCTTTTCATTTTGATGTTCTGAAAAACTATGTCTTGACATTTAACTCGTCCACCAACACCATGCATGTAGGAAACACTCTGGCGCGCGCATGCGCGCGCGCGCACACACACACACACACACACACACACACACACCACTTTAAATATGTTTATTTTAAACTCAAGCACTGAAAGAGTGAAGAATGAGAATTTGGACCAGAAACCGGGATCTTCCTTGTTTTACTGTCTTTGTTTGTTTGTTTGTTTGTTTGTTTGTGTGTGTGTCCTGTTCCCAGAGTAAGTGGCGTCGCCTGCTGTCAGAAGGAACAACCAACATTGAGATGTTCAACCACGTCACTCTGATGACCCTGGACAGTTTACTGAAATGTGCTTTCAGCTACAGAAGCAACTGTCAGGAGTGAGAACTGCACTTTTTCATCTACATCCCATAATAACTTGTAAAAACCAAACCTAACCCTGAAGGTTAAAACTTGACCAAAGGTTCTGCAATGACTGCTGTTGAACCTTGCTCGGTTCTTCTTCCTGCAGATCTTCCAGTGAGTATGTGTCGGCCATAGTGGAGCTCGGTGACCTGGTGATGGACCGCCGCTTCAGGATCCTGCACCAATGGGACTGGATCTACTGGAAATCCCAGCAGGGACAACGGTTCAAGCAGGCCCTGAGTGTCGTGCACCGGTACTGGTTTGACCTCTGATCACCAGTTCTAGGTCCAGAACAGCTGATATTCGACTAATAGCACACGAAATAATGCTTTGTTCAACAGTCAAGTAAAACGTTTGCTGCTCTAATTTAAAGTTTGGACTAAAAGAGTTTGTTTTGTTGAGTGATTATTTTGTTTTTGAGTCGTGCAGATTCACCAGGGAAGTGGTCCAGAAGCGCCGAGCCCTCATCGACCAGCAGAGAGCGACGAATCCCACCAAAACACCACAGAGGAAGAAGGATTTTGTGGATATTATACTACTGTCACAGGTATTAAAAAATGAATATGCATGCTTATGCATGGTTATTATGGAAAAGATGAAGATGTTCTGTCCTGTTAAACAGGATGAAGATGGAAAGGGTCTAACAGATGAAGAAATCATGGCTGAGGCCAACACCTTCATGTTTGCAGGTGAGAGGGTCATGTGACTGAGCTCTTATTCTAATTTTATTATGTATAGTTGTCGTCGTCGTCGTCTTCCTCCGCTTATCCGGGTCCGGGTCGCGGGGGCAGCATCCCAACTAGGGAGCTCCAGGCCGTCCTCTCCCCGGCCTTGTCCACCAGCTCCTCCGGCAGGACCCCAAGGCGTTCCCGGACCAGATTGGAGATGTAACCTCTCCACCGTGTCCTGGGTCGACCCGGGGGCCTTCTGCCGGCAGGACATGCCCGAAACACCTCCCCGGGGAGGCGTCCAGGAGGCATCCTGACCAGATGCCCAAACCACCTCAACTGGCTCCTTTCGATCCGGAGGAGCAGCGGTTCTACTCCGAGTCCCTCCCGAATGTCCGAGCTCCTCACCCTATCTCTAAGGCTGAGCCCGGCCACCCTACGGAGGAAACTCATTTCGGCCGCTTGTATCCGCGATCTCGTTCTTTCGGTCATTACCCAAAGCTCATGACCATAGGTGAGGATTGGGACGTAGATCGACCGGTAAATCGAGAGCCTGGCTTTCTGGCTCAGCTCCCTCTTCCCCACGACAGATCGGCTCAGCGTCCGCATCACTGCAGATGCCGAACCAATCCGCTTGTCGATCTCCCGATCCCTCCTACCCTCACTCGTGAACAAGACCCCGAGATACTTAAACTCCTCCACTTGAGGTAGGACCTCTCCCCCGACCCGGAGTTGGCAAGCCACCCTTTCCCGGTCGAGAACCATGGTCTCAGATTTGGAGGTGCTGATCCTCATCCCAGCCGCTATGTATAGTTGGCTAAATATTTTTACAAGGTAAAATAAGTGCATGAATCAGAGTTAACTCAGTAAAAACGTTCCAGCTTAGTGCACATCACAGATGGAAACACCAGTAAAACATGATGGCAACACGAGAAACAATGAGCACTACTTATTATAAAAGAAAGAAAAAGTTTTTATGATAAAACTGGACCGTAGCATCAGGAAAGAGACAAAGACCTGGACTGTTTTGATGAATGTCCATTGAGGATTTTCAGAATAAAATAGAAAAAATAAAGAGTTTATAAGAATCTCTAAAATCATAAGAACTTTAATGCTTTAAACAGTTTATTTATTTTATTTCCCTTTAATATTTAGTTAATTTTAAATTTTATAGTAATGGAATTTTATTATGCAAAGTTGAAAAGGTGGTTTTTTTTTCTGAAATAACATCTAGTCAGAAATATAATCTGGGTAAATTAAAGTACTTGTGGCAACCCAGGGCAACCTTGTTCATTCACAGGGGTGTCCCTCAGGGATGCGTACTGGGTCCCATAGTTACTATTTATACAAATAACATGTTGTAGGAGAGTAACATATGTATGTATTTTGGTACTTTTAAAGCTTGATATACTACCCTACACTTTGACCAATATGATGTGAATTTCTATATAAATATGGAAATCCAGTCTGATTGGTCTTTGAATGTTTAACCAGAAGATTTAGAATTCTTTGTTTATTCAGGGATTGTAAGACACTTCGTATTAGTTCAAGAAGAGAATCAAGTTTATAAAAAGCAAGAAATTTATTTTGTAAACAATTAAAACATGACACTAGGACACTTTATGTGGTGAATGGATCTAAGTGGATGGAATGAGAGGTGTGACGACGTGTGAATGTGATGTTATCAGAACCTTTGTATCTGAAAAAACTGAGTTCTGAGTGGGAGTGAATTTGGTCTGCATTAAACTAACAGAGTTGGTTCTTATCAAAAACACATTAGACGCAATCCATCGAGTCTACATACCCTCAAAGACCTCCGTGGTAGATCCGGAATGTGTTGTGGTTCGGGGACCTCAGAGGTACCGAAGTACGTAGAAGCAACCGCAGTGCCGACTAGACCGTCTCGGGATGTCTTCAGGTCATGACAGTCGTTATTTGAGTCTTAGGAATAACTCTTAAGGAGTTGAAGTTGGTTCAGCTTTGTTCTGAAGGAACCGTTTGCAGTCAGCATGCAACAGGTTTTTGACAGCTTGTCAAAAGGTGCTCTGGGTTAAAGAGGTTTTGCTCCGGATGGCCGGTCCGAAACTTTCTGAAGAACTCACAAGAACTAGAAATGACTCATGGTGAAGTGAGCTCTGTTTTAATGATCTTAATATTTTGATTTACTAGCAAATCAGAATTTGACATGTAAAAAGGTTTTTTACCAACAAACCTCTGAAAACACGCCTCGCTCAGATACAAGAGTTCTGATTGGTGGAACAGAAAGCAATTTGTCAGGATATTAGCTTAACCTTGTCATCGTCACGTGTCTGAGTGTGTGAGCTGTCAGTAGATAGTGATTCACTTGTTAAATCTAAAATTACTGATCATAACATAATAATATTCATTTCAACCTCAAAACATTGTTATTATTCCTCAATCATTATTGTTAATTCAACCATTTGATTATTTACTCATCTTGTTCATTATATGATTTAATTTTGAAAGTTCATCCATCTTGTGCTGTGAATAAAAACCAGTCTTATATAAGAGTGAGCTTGGAGGGACCTTGGCGGAGCAACAGCATCTTTCTTGCAGATTAAAGCACCAGTTAAGACTCATGTATACAAATGACCCGATACTGAAGAGGTGAACTGTAGATGGAAACAACAGACCATTTCCGGAGGCTACAATGTCAAAATCTAACAGATGCAATAAAACCATTTTCTATCATTATTTATACCAAAAGTGCACAAAAGCTCTGCCTCTAATAATGTTCAGCATATTTTATTACATATTTTACTTTTACTTTAGGCTGAAGAAAAGACTAAGTTGTGTTTGTTTGATGACGCAAAAGACGACGCTCGTCCGTTTACATAAGGTGATTGAGCAGGTTTACACATATTTTGGATTTTTTTTGAAGAAAATTTGTTTATTAAACAAAAATGTAATATTTTATAAAACAGTTTTACTTCAGAATAAAATGTCTTCTAAGTCCTAGCAGAGCTGAAAACTGTTGCTCCGGTGTAAACTGCAACTGTACCACCACCACACAACATAGTTTAAAGAGAATTAAATAAACTCCAGGTACCTGTTTCAATTCCTCTTGATGTTTCAGGTCACGACACGACAGCCAGTGCAATCTGCTGGACGCTGTATAATTTAGCCTGTCATGCTCGGTATCAGGACAAATGCAGACAGGAGGTGATGGACCTGATTCAGGGACGAGATGGACATGAGATGGAGTGGTCAGAGAAAACATACTCATGTTCACAGATGACATTTTTACTTATGTGTGTGCACTGATACGTTGCATGGAATCTCCAGGGAGGACCTGTCCAACCTGCCGTTCACCACCATGTGCATCAGAGAGAGTCTGCGGCTGCACTCACCTGTTCAGGCTGTAACGAGGAGGTACACCCAGAACATGGTCCTGCCTGGTGACCTCACCGTTCCAGAGGGTGAGAGGACTATATCTTCAGGAGACCAGTCAGATTCTTTGTTCTGGTTTTAATGTGAAAGTTAGCTTTTTGATTTTACCCTCAGGTGTCATCTGTCTGGTCAGCATTTATGGAACTCACCACAACCCCTCAGTCTGGACAAACCCACACGTAAGAGCATCAAAAATGCGTGTAAAATCTTTGTTTCCAGTTTGACACGTTTAACTTGTGATTTACTATTTCACCAGGAGTTTGATCCTCTGCGTTTTGACCCAACCAATGCACAGAATCACTCTTCTCATGCCTTCATCCCCTTCTCCTCAGGCCCCAGGTGCAGGGTTCTCACTTAACCAAGAATCGTTGGGTGTGTTTTAAATAAACTAATCAGGTTCTGCTCACAGGAACTGCATCGGACAGAAATTTGCCATGGCTGAGCTTCGAGTCGTGGTGGCCTTGACCCTGCTCCGGTTCCGTCTGACCCCAGGTGTGGACCCTGGATTAACCAGCAGCTCTGGAGGGGTACGCCGCCTCCCCCAGCTCGTCCTGCGAGCTGAGGGGGGCCTGTGGCTGCAGCTGGAGCCTCTGAATCCACCGAGCTTCCAGGGAACTCCAAGGACGTCCTTTTGAAAAGTAGACCCCTTTGCTTTTGTCTGGAGGAAGAACAAATAAAACTCTGTAAAGATGTTGATTTTATTTCATATAGAAAAACAGACATGATGTAAAGTGTGATTTTCTAACCCCTAATTGATTTTGTATTCAATTATCATGACTTTGTATGTTTTGTATGTTTTAATCTATCTATCTATCTATCTATCTATCTATCATCTATCTATCATCTATCTATCTATCTATCTATCTATCTATCTATCTATCTATCTATCTATCTATCTATCATCTATCTATCATCTATCTATCTATCTATCTATCTATCTATCTATCTATCTATCTATCTATCTATCTATCTATCATCTACATCTGGCTGCAGAATCAACACTTGACCAGTAGAGAGCAGTGATATCCCCCTTTTGGATTTTAAAATGTCTTTTATAAAATAAAACAAATTTACATTAATTAGTTTCTACCTTAGTAAAACACGTTTTCACCAGATGAATAAAAAATAAAACTTTATATCGACTGTCCTTTTTAGGAGAGTTTTTAGTAGTGATGTGTCGGTTGCGAACGAACCGGCTCTAAGGGCCGGCTCTTTGAAGTGAACGACGGGAGCCGGCTCGTCATTGGGAGCCATCCCCTCCCCTCCCCCCTCCCCCCCTGCCTTGGTGAAAGCTACAGGCTTTGGTCAACATGTGTAACTGCGGGTCCAGACTGTCCACACACAGAGCAGTAGGGGCGGGGAAGAGGGAGGATCAGACTCAGACACACAGCAGAGCACATGCGGGTGGAGGGAGACGAGAGGGAATGAGGAGGAGGAAAAAGGCGAGCGAGAGGGAGGAGAGTGCGACGAAGACAGTGAGAAAATGAGCGCCAGCAGTCGGAAAGTGGAGATTTCTTAAAGTGTTCAATTATTAAATCCATAGAAATGATATTTGATATATTGCTTTTTTTACATTAGTAAATTATTTTACATATAGTTTAGCATTATTTTGGTAATAAATGTACTCTACGAAACAGAAAATCTGAGGAGCCACTTAGGAGCCGAAAGAGCCGGCTCTTTTTGGTGAGCTGAGCCAAAAGAACCGGCTCTCTAAAAAGAGCCGGAATTCCCATCACTAGTTTTTAGGAAAAAGGAGGCGGAGTCTAGATAATTCACTTTTGGTTTTACCCACAGGAGCGGCCTTTCAGCCACAACACAAGCTGCAGACACGCTTTCACAGGAGCCAAAATGTTTTTAACCGGAAACTAACGTTAGCTGATGTGTTTTGGGGGGTTTTAACGGACGCAGCTGTGATTTCAGCCTCGTTTATGACCATTTAAAACCGTCTCCTCCACACAATGCTGCTGCTAGCCGCTGTGTTTTGTGTTGTGGTAGCTTCAGTGACCACAGGTGAGTTCACATCCTCCCTTCCGTTAACCAGCGGTACCCTCTTTACCTAGAGGTGTTTAATCCTAGTTTGTTTGGTTGTTAAAAGGAGAACTTATTGTGTGTTTTCCTTGCCATGGCCGCTCCCAGGCGCGAGCTGTTTCACAGCGAGACTGAAACTAACTCATGTCAAAGAAAACAAGGAAAAGTGCTGAAAAACCCACAGTTCATGAACGGGACAGATATGAGATTCTAGAATCTTTATCCTTTATTGTTTGTTTTAGGATCAATAATAGAAGCAGACATATCCGTTTTAAACTAAAGCAGACACGTCTCAGCCTGCCTGAGAGCAGCATAATCATCCAGGGACACATTTTACCATAAAACACCCAAACACCAACCCTCTGGGTGGGTGGTGGCGTGATGGTTTACACCCTACCACACCTGCGGGACACGGGAGGCGACAAACGATCGCGATCAGCGAAATTCGTCGCTGTCGCTTTTATTACCTGACACACGGGAGGCGATCCGCGGCAGCGGCAAAGCCGTCTACGCGTTCTGGTTCTGTTCCATGGAGAAATCGAAACTTCCGTTGTTTTGACTGGCTGTGTCAGGTTGGAGGGAATTAAGGTTATTTAGCAGTTCAGAGTTTAAAAAGTGGTAGATATGATGCTTCACAGGGTGCTGCTAGAGTTGTGTGAAATCTTACTTCTGATTTTACAACATAATAATAATCAACTTCTCCATGTTTGCTCAGAGATGTACGGAGCATCCAGTCCGCTCATTGGTCAGTGAATGAAACCTTCGTTGATTGGTTCTCATGAAAAGTTGAAAATATTTCAACTTTCTGGGATCGCGTCGCTGGGCCGCCTGTGCGCAAAATTTCACACACACGTTTTTCGCGTTTCGCTTGGTAGGAGGGAGACCCGCGATTATTGCTTTGTCACGCATGTCTCATTGAAAATGAATGAAGGAGAGGTGATGTCGCCTGCCGTGTGTTGAGCCCATAATGGGCTCCAGTATCTCATTCAGTTTCAGTCTAGGTCACACCTTCCTGCATCTAATCAGCACGATGACTCACCATCAATAGAGGCAAACGACTCATCAGGAGATGGAGAGGAGGGGTGCTCAGAGTAGTTTCTGCTCTTTAAATAACAGACATCTACAGCTTATAAGCTTGGCTCTCCCATATTAGAACTGACAAAGCTCCTCGGAGGAGAAGTGAAATGTTTTAAAGAAACCAAAGAAGTCCAGTTGCCTTCATTTGAACCCTTTGGAGTAATAGTCAATAATAAAAAATACATAATAAAGTAATAAAATGTATATAATTATGCCCACATTCAGTTTTACCAGCTATTTGTGGGAGGCAGAAAATTAATCACGGTTAACCCTCTTATGACCATAAATATAACACGTTTTTTTTGTTTTATGGATTTAAAATTGTAATAAAAGTGTAAAATGTTTGTAACTCTGCTCCTTTTTTCAGAACAACCTCAGCTTTCAGTGTCTGGTTTGTATTTAATGTGTTTATGTTTATTAAAGTCTGTAAAACTGCAGCTTAAATGGAAAAAAAACGGATTTGAATTTTCTTTACAGTTATTACTAAACAGGAACTTCAAAATGACTTGAGCAAACTATGTCAAAAGAACTACTGGTATTTAAACTCAGAACTGTGTTGCAAACACTCAGAAAACAGTGTGACCCCTGACCTCATGTTAACCAGTTTAATGACTGCAGCCTGTCTGTGACCACAGGTCTACGCTCTGGTCCAGAGAACGGGATACAGTAAAATAAATACTAGGTATCATAAAATAACACTCATGGGCTACTTCACAGCTGTAGCTACATTTCTACCAGCATTATGAAGATCAATAAGCCAGATAAAAGGTTAAATGTAAAAATTTCATTACAAAAAGTCAACTAATAAAATTCTGCACTGATAACATTATATTTTCAGCTAAATAAATATTTATTGTAAGTATAAATAATGCTGGAATGAAGCTGAATCATTTAGTAAACAGCTGAATGTTCAAATAAAAACCAGTGTGACTGTAATCTCTCCCTCCTCATGCCACCATCTACACAAGCAGCCTTCTGGGACACCTGACCAACCAGGTGGATTTTATTTGTGACGTTTGTTACTAGCCACTAGCCAGGGACTCAAACGCACGTAAACAAAAGCTCTGATATTAAAATCCATCCAGCTGACGTGAAGCAGGCAGAAAAAAAACTTACAGGTAGATGAACGCAGACTCCTGTCCGCAGGGAAAACACCGGTCTGTCGTCTCCATGGCTACAAGGTAGAGTACAGCATGGACAACCAATCACACGTTAGTATGATGCAGCAGAGCCAATCAGTGAGCCTGTAGGCGGGTCTAAGGGAAAATAGGCTTCAGCTTGAGGCCGCTGCCTCCGCATGGTCCTAGTGCCCGATCCGTATCACAGTATAACAGTTTTGTACGGTAAAATCTGACGAACGACCGGAAAAAGGGCACTTAGGACAAAAGGGGCAGGTGCTCAAGCACCCCCCCACCCCCCGCACGTACCTGCTCCCCCCACAGAGGAGTTATGGTGCGTTCCAGTTGTAGTCGGAACAAGGAAATTCCAGCTTCTGAGGAGAAAAAATCAACTGAAACGTCAGATTTCCCACTCAGAAAGTTAGAGAGTGTTTCATAACTCTGACTTGGAAGACCTCGTACATCAGTAGCTGTGATGGAAACTAGTTAATTTAAAGACGCGTCTGTAAAGGTGCGTCTAAGATAGACAGCAGACTCGTTATCACGTCTCATAACAAAGATATAGAATAAATAAGTTACCCAAGAGGTTGCATAAATCTGACCTGGTCTGTTACCATGCACGCTCCTCACTAATGACCCGTGGTACCCGCCACCTGGCCCCTCTGCTTGTTTCTGATGGTGGGTGACCTTTTATGACCCTCTAGGGTGGTGCCAAACGAGGAGATGGGAACATTCTGGTTTTTTTTTCTTGCAGAAACAATCTACAAGAAACTGGGCGATGATGTCGACCTAAAACCAGAAGTCCCATTGGTTGGTAAAATCAGCAGCATCACGTGGAAGATTGGACGAGACATCGCTGCCCAGTGGGATGGGGCGGAGCTGGATTATTTCGTTCAGTTCAAAGGTAGGCTTCTGATTGGATTTCCCACACAAGGCTCTAGACGAGGCGCTAACGCTGTCACCGACCTTTCAAGTCCGCGGCCACCTGGACAACGCCACGGGAGTGATGACAATCAGAGGCCTGGAAAAAGGAGACGGCAACATTTACACAGCAGAGGTCAACCACAACCTTTGGGGCAAGCCGATCCGCCTCATCGTGATCTGTGAGTAGATGATGTCACACGGTTATCCTCTTGGATCTAATAACTTTAACCTGGAAAAAAATAAATAAATAAATAACTTTAACCTGGTTTTCTACTTCCTGTCTGTCTCTGATGGAACAGCCGAGGTTCCTGTTCCTTTGGTTAGGGAGAAGTGCTCCGAGGAGCCGAGGGCGTGCACGCTTACCTGTGAAGGAAACGTAACAGAAGCCGAACCGGTCACCTACACGTGGAGGTCGGACCAGAAGGTGGAGCTGGGTGTCGGTGAGAGAACGCTCACCATTACGGTAAATATTTTAAACATCGCAGAGATCTACCTTTAACTACCCAGTTTACTGGGTAATGCTAATTTTAGTTAACAAGTCTTTACTGATGCTCCGATCCCGTGGACCAGCTATAAACGTGGGAATAAAGGAACAGCAGCATCACCTAAATTGGCCTGGATTAATTTAAGAGGAAAAAAGACTCACAGCACAATCAGCGCGTTTGTTTCTGAGCCTCCTAGTCAGGACCTGAGGTTCAGGACTGAAGGAGTCTCTTGGATGAGAGGTGAAACGTCTCCAGGGTAACCAGGAAGTCCAGATCGCGTCGAGGAGGTCCACACTGAGGCGCTGAGGCAGGAAGCAGCAACGATTCTTGTTTTCACTCTCCAGGATTCCTCCTTTATGACAGACGTTGTGTTTTCTACCAGAAAAGGCCCATTTTTAAAACTCGTGAGAACATCTGAATCGTGACGTATTAATTACACGTCGACTTTTGTTCTTCCAGCAGAGAAAACACGGAAAATAAAGTCCCAACTTTTCTAAAATCCTGACAAACTTTTGGTGGTTTCAGGCCTTTTGAGGACATTTAGGTCTTAAATAATCAACAAGCTGGAGGATTTTAAAGACTTTGTAACTTCACTCTTTTCTCCACCGTGTGTTTTACATATTTTATCAGAAGTATCCAAATAGTTCTGAACTAGAGGCCTTTGTTTTTACTCAGTAAAACTATTCTAGCCACTTACTTTCTTTTTCTTTTGGAATAAAAGACTTCAGATGTAAAATGTGTGAGAAATGAAACTCAGATCTGTTGTTTTATCCTGATTTTAAAGGTCCAGGTGATTCCTGTAAAGGTATTTTATTTTGAAAGGGAAATGTGAAAAATGTCTGATCTGCAGGTCCTGGATTAAACGCTGATCTGATAAGAGTTGGTTAGAACCGAGTGTCTCTCGTTTATGTTCTCCTGACCTGAAGTGTTCTAGTCCGAGTGTGGGTCTGCTGGTAACCGTCTGACTTTGCTGTCAGGAGGAAAGTTCTGCAACAGAAGCGTTCACCTGTGAGGTGAAGAATCCCGTCAGTCAGAAGAGCAGCGAGCCTTTCACCAACCCTTTTAGCTCCTCCCAGAACACAGGTGAGTCAGGAACCGTAACACAAGTCCGTAAATGGGTTTAAACTGGATTCTGGAGAAAACCGAACCACTCTGTTTTTTTTCCCCCAGCTCCTAAAGAAGGTTTGAAGATTGTGACCGGACTGGTCGTGTTCTTCTGTCTGCTGACCGTGGCGTTGCTGCCGGTGATTGTCCACAGGATCCGAACAGGTGACGACCGGTCCGTGTTTGTGTTTTCTGGTCTGAGATGATCCTCATGTTCCTTTCTTCTTCCAGGAGTCTGCTTCTACGAGAAAAGTAAGTATTCAGCCACACGTGGACAGAAGATCGCAGCTCTAGCGTTAAGCCCGCCCTCCAAGCACAGAGTGCTGCGATTGGCCAGACACTGAACTGTTCTGGCCAATGGCAGCCCTGCTGAGGCTCCTAGGGGGTGTGGCTCAGTTGTTTAGTTACGTCTGGTCCAGTTTTCCAGGCTAAGATGACTTTAGGATGTTCATGAGAACCTTCTAATGGTTTCTGCTGTGATTCTGTCTGCAGTGTCCATGCCCTGGGAAAAAGGTGAAAGCTCCGTTTTCTCACAAATCAGTTTTCTTTGTGAATCTTCACGCTCCGTTACAGTTTTTATGGATTTTCTCTGATTTACATTCTGTTGATGTCTTCATTCTTCATCTTTTCAGACTTTTGGACGAGGGAGCGTAAGTTTCAGCCGCGGTGTGTTTTCTGTCTCTTCCGGTTATTCTAAGACATTAAAAAAACTCGTTTTCTTGTTAAAACAGAAGCAGACGCCGTCGACTCCAACGGCACCGCCACTCATTCACCATACGAGAAATCTGATGGTGAGGCGTGGATGAAAAACATCAGCTGCTCTAAATATCTGATGTTTCGGCCGCCTGATGTTCTTGTTTCTGGTCGTATTTCAGAGGAAGCTCCGATGACGGGGAGCTAAACCAGGAACAAGTCTCACTGGACCTTCACCAGTCGGTGATGGAACGACGCAGAGGCAGCGGGAAGGAAAGGGGAATCTTGAATGTTTGGGATCTTTAAAGGGAATATTTTTAATGTCACTGACCTGAGGTCTGAATCTCAGCCTTTTGAGCTGCTTCCTGTTGTTTTGCTGCTTTTACTGTTACTGAAGTCAGATTTGAGGGAAACACGAGTTTTTAAAAGGAGTCAAAGGAAATAAAACAGGAGACTTGAAGCAGGTTTTGTTTCAACATAGGAAAATCCCTGGAACAATTCCTGGAAGGCCTGTGAAGGGTGTCGGCCTGCATGCCAGTCACCGGCGAGTTCTTGAAACTCATTACGTCTCTGGCTGACGATCTGTGATGTCCAGATGGAACGTTGCTGAGTCGGAGGGAAAAGGGGAAGTCTGTGTTTAGTTTGGAGGCGGAAGCTCAGCCGACTCCTCCATCACCTAGCTACATCTGGGGTCATGGTTCTGGTTTTATGATGCTTAAGGTCTGAATGTCTACACACACACACACTGTTGAAGCAGACATCCACATACTTTATTACAAGATCTATTTTTTATTATGTTTTGTTAGGAAGCGCAGCTACATCACCTGTATATGAAATAAGAAACATGTAAATTGTTTGTTTTGTTGTAGATTTTAAACTAACTTGTTTCACCACCAGGGGGCAGCAAATCCCACAATTGTTTTTATGAGCTTTCACAAATAAAACTTGCATCTCTAACATCTTTAGTCAACATGTCTCGTTTACTGGCTGAAATACAAATGTTCTCCATTCATTCGGTCTAAATGGATGTAAAGTTTTAGTCCAAACCGTCCCGTCTGGAACTGAAATGGTTATGTCATAAAGCAACTGGTTCCAACACCACCAAGCATGTGGAGTAACTGGTTCTGAGTTTCTCCACCGAGGAGTTTGGTCCCGCTCTGCTTTAGTCATCTGAATTCTGACACATCAGCAGGAAAGGTCAAAGGTCAGATGTTCTGCTGGAGCAGAATTCATGCTGGTCCTGAAGCAGCACCGGACCATCACATTACCACCACCGTGTCTGACTGTTGCTATGGTGATGGAAACGGGACGCTCAGCTTCCAGGATTTTTACCCAGAAGTCTTTGGGATCATCAGATGAGTTACTTTGCTTTTTGAGATCTTTTAGCCGTCATCTCCCATTGTTCCAGTTTAATAAATGAAGCCCGAGTTCTGTCACTCAGCTTATCTTTGCCTGATCTGAAACAAAATACTTTTATCTATTTCAACAGAACAATCTAGCATTGTCTGGGGTCAGAAGATTAAGTATCAGGAAGTTGATCAGATTTTAGTTTTCAGCTGCAACAACAGTCTTCTCACCACAGGCCAGCTGCTGCTCTGAAGCCTTCCTGCTGAGAGCAGCAACAGCTGACTAAAGAATCAGACACCGATCCAGATCTCACGTGTTTCTGAGGCAGCGGAAGCTGAAGAACCCAGAGAGAAGGTCGGGTAACGTCTGAGAGCTCCAGGCAGCAAACAAGATCAGACTTGATTCATAAAGTCCACCAGGATATGAACAGCAGCATCTCCAACTTACACGGGCTGAGAATCAAACAAGTTTCATATAAAAACCAACAAAACCTGCTGAAAGCCATTTATTTGTGAATAAAAAATAAACATCTGATTTCTTTTTTAAAAACCGCTTTTCTACATTCATTCAGTCGTTTGTAAGAGAACGTTTCACTCAAAAGCCCTCGAGTCACATCCTTTTTACGAGTCACTTCATGTAATAAACTACAGGAAGAGGGGAAAAGCCCAGAAGGAGCAGATAGGATGCAACATCATCGTGTTTTTAACACGAACTACCCTGTTAATGAATATAAAACCCTACAAATGAGCTACAAAAGTCCTGTAAATGCACCACATTCATGGTGGTCAGCGTGATAATAACCAGCGTGGTGGGCGGGTCCGATTTAAACATGATGCTGACCTGCCTGGGGGGGGGGGTCTACAGCAGAAAAAGGCACTGAGATGATTCAGGCTCAGGTTCATCATAAGCTGGTCAGGGGTCGACCCGTTTGCCGTTGCTCAGGAGTTCTGTCTCGGAGGTGATGGGAACCACGCCGAGCTCCGTGGCCGGGATGCTGGCAGCAGCTCCTCCCCCTCGCTGGCTCCGGAAGTGACGGATGATCACCACGGCGGCGCAGACCAGGTAGACCACCGTCAGGATGGTGAAGTAGACGAAGTACAGCCGGAACTGCAACAAGAATTAGAGAATGAATCCGACTCTAGAGGCACACGTAGGCAGCGTGATCATCCATTTTCCATCTAGATGGAACCATCTGAAGATGACATGGGATCACCTGAGACTTCACGTCCAATGCCAGGCCCCGTTTGTCTGTAAAGATCAGGTTGATGATGGTCTTCAGTATCGTCCCAAAGAAGGTGTTGATCCCAAACACCAGAGCGCAGAGTTCCTTGGTGAGCGACGAGGCGATCTGGAAGCTTCAGAGACGACAACATCATGACTCACCAGTCTGCTGAATCCTGATCAGCAGCAGCTTTCACGTCCCTACCGCAGCATCACGGGTACTCACGTGGCGACGGGAACCAGGAACTGGTAGACGCCTCTGAAGAGGATGTAGGAAACATAACAGACCCAGATGTTGTTGGTGTCGCGCATGAGGAGCAGCAGGCCCGCCTGCAGCGCAGTGATGATCCCAATGACCAGCTCGGACCAGACGTTCCAACGAATTTTCACAAAGCCTGCCACGAATGAAGTGCCCGCACCTGTTCAACAAGAAAGATCCAGAGTTAGTCTAAAAGTCAGAAACATCATCAGGATGAGGTTAAAGGTGCCGCAGACATTTTCCTGGAGCGTTTCTTTGTCAAACAGCTCTGAAACCAACCATCCAATCTGTGTGAAGGTCCCGATCTTAATGACTGCTCCCCTGACCCTCCCTCCCACACACTTGTCTATGTGCATGAATCAGAGCAGCCGAACAGGAAGTGCAGCTAGAGCCGGGCTAGCTACATAAGCTAGCATACTAATTAGTCTGGTAGTAGCATCGCGTTAGGGATTAGCCACCGGGTGTGGTGTCTGTTGTAACGTTTTCTACGACTATAAGGCTCTGGGGCGGAGCCTGAAGGAAGGTGGCTTGACCTTTGAACCGTTATTTGATTTCCTTTTAACTGACATCATAACCTTTCACTTATCAGCACTAATGCTTCACGAAGACAGGTTAACAGCACCTGTGATCCTATCGGGCGGGTCCTGGTCCAAGTGAGTGATGTCACCTCATAAAAACAGCTGACAGATGACTTTACTGGATACTTTATGACTTCATGTGTTCACGACCCTCCTGCAGTGGCAAGTGGAGCTGATTTAGTTAACGACAAGCCCGGTGGAGCAAATTTTAATGATAATTAATAACAGAGATGTTTCCAATAGACCCAACAGGAAGTTAACGACGTTTCTGGGATCTGCTCACTCAGCAAGGTGGCAGCAGCCTCCACTCCTCCGTTGTAAACCTTCTTGTCCTCCGTGTCGACTTGGATATCATTCCACAGGATGTGGACGTAGAACAGCACCAGGTAGTAGCCGGTGGAGTTGAACACCCACCACAGGGACCAGAGCCTCAGGTTGGGTCTTCTCACAACGTTCCTCAGTTCCAGCAGCATCTGAAAAAGGATGGAGTCCTTCCAGCATGACGCGGAGGACGACCTTTCGGCTTTTGGGTTGATTTTGTCCAGCTCGGACTGAGCCGCCGCTCCCAGCTCCTTCTGCTCCTGATTCTTAGTCCGATTGAAGAACAAGGAGCGTTTAGGCCACGGCAGGCACAGAGCCAGCAGCAAACCGAAGCTCACGAAGCCCAAGGAGATGGCGTCCAGCGTGTAGAAGGTCACGTTGCCCAGAGACATGCACAGCTGGCCCAGAACAGAGCTGGTGAAGACCCCCAAAAGGACGGCGGAGCGCGAGTAGCCCGCCACGCGCTGGTAGAGCGCTGGGCTGACCAGGGAGAAGATGTAGGAGGAGTAGGCCACTCTGCAAGCCATGGTGATCCCATAGCAGAACTCCATAAGCTGCATGTGCAGCAGTGTGGTGCCCAGGAGCATCAGAACCCAGATGACCACGTGACTGATGCCCTGGAGGATCAAGACCGGCTTGTAGCGCAGGAGGTCCGTCAGCAGGAACGTGGGCACCAGCACGGCCATGTAGGAGTAGGTCAGCACCGGCGTGATCTCATTGGTCACCTGGAGGGATGAGAGGGACGGGTTCTTCAGAACAGGTCCAAAAACACAACCTCTACTTTTCCTCTGCTGCTTTATCCAACAGCTACACTCCTGAGTTACGAGAATCAAATCCCGTTTTAAAGAAAACTTTAGTTTTTCACATTAAGACTTATGGAAACTGTGAAGATAAAAGAAGATGACCCGGTTAAAAACGCGTAAAGACGGGGAATTTACTAAACAGCAGAAATCGTTACAGATAAAAAGTTTGTTTTAATCCCACTTTAATATTTAACCATCACAGGTGCTGGAGACCACTGTTGTTGTTTCAGGCGTGTGAGGCGTCTGTACGTTCAGAAATGTGCCTAAGCTCGACTCTGTGGTGAGAGTAAAGATGGCCGAACAGCAAAACGTCATCCAAACACAGAATCCACAGATCTTCAACCGTTTCTTCAGATTTCCACATCAACACCTACTTTAAAATGCCACGTCTTACACTCAGACAGCAGCTCTTCTCTGCTTTTATAGCAACATGAAGATTTAATTACAAAAAGGATTACATCACTTCCTGTTTATTCTCATCTCTGCGACCGGCTAACGTGCATGTTTGGAGCCTGCAGTCACTTTAAAATGTGAACTCTGGCCAGTTTTATCGACTGGGTGACTAAATTATTGTTTTTTTATCTTGTGAAAATTCTGCTCTAACGAAGAAAATCTCTGAGCAGAAAATGTTCCAGCTTGTTTTAGCTCTGCTGCAAATCTGATACCAACATGTTAAAATCCTTTGGCAGTGACTGAAAATGAGTCATAATCAATAAAAACGCAAACATCACTACTCTAGAAGTCACATTCCACCTTAACAAATCTGTTAAGGTGGAATGTGAACTTTGACCACAGTCAGGTGGAGCAGTAAAGTCCCTACAGAGAACACATTCATCCGGAGCTTTACGCGTGGAGGCTAGCCTGTTCTGGAGGTTAAGGCGGAATAACACGGACCACTGACCTCCCCCCTGGTGAAGTTCTTCTCTGAGCTCAGCAGATTTGGGGTTATGAAGGGTTCCCCGGGCCGCACCGAGGTCATGAACCCGTAGAAACACAAGTAAAGCACAGAACACGTTAACTGTGTGGTGACTTCTGGGGGGTTCTCACAGGGAGACTGGACCTCCGACCTGGCAGCAGCACTCGTCTCCACATCTCCCACGTCCTCAGATGGAGAAACTTTCAGACCTTCGTCCCGCTTTGATCTGTCCCCGCTGGTCGTTGTATCATCTGATGACATCCTGGCAGCTGTTGGAGCTTACGCCTGGACGCAGGGAGAAACCTTCCAGCTGTGTCAGATCACCATATGAGGAACACCAGGCGACTTTGTGAAGTCTTCTCTTATCCTCTTCCTGCCAGAGTCAGAGGACGCTGAAGTGAGCAAACCATTGTCCAGGCAGATGACGAGGTGGTTAAACTGCTACTGGCTGCAGCTCATGTCAGAGAAAATGTTGACCTTTGCTCCATTCCTGTGTGTGACAGTCAAGGGGTGGGCTTTGTTTACCTGAAACATAACAAAGCTATCAGAATACTCTGACACCGCTGTGTGCTGAGCCACATTCACCCAGTTCACTAACAGTTTCACATAAACATAAACTAAATCCATATTTACAGAATCAACTCCATTATTTAACAAAGTAGGTCAGATTTCTCCTCATGTTTGATCCAGCTGTCTTCTCAAGGTGAGCCCAGATGTTTAGTATTTGTTTAGTTTATCCAGAATGTGAAAGCAAAACAAAAAGTGTTTTCAAATCAAAGCCGCTTCAGATCAGATTACAACACACCGGTATGCATCTAGAAGAGCTGTAGCCACTATGAAAACTCCTGCAAAAAATATGCAAAGAACAACAAAACCGTGTGCATAAAGTTTGCATTATTTTGAAATTTTTATGTAAAAGTTATCAACAGTTTAGCGTTTCCCCCCTAAGTCTCATTCCTTATTTAAATATGGAAATATGACAGCTAGTTTAAGCAAATTAAATAAATAGTTTTGTTTCCCCTAAACGAAATAAAGAATAAAACAGAAACGTGATGATCTAGAAAACTCTCAGTCACGTGTGGGAATTATAATCTCACCTGTGATCCTTACTTCCTATACTTCCTACCCTCTAACGAGGACCATCTATGCTAGCAGAAGCAACACCGTTTCGGGTTTTGACACACAAACAAGTTACACCAGAGTTGTAACGCGTCTACTAAACAAACGACGTCAGCAGCTAAAGGGCTAAAACTCCCGTTTTGTTGTTTTGGGGTTAAAATCGATCCAATCCCGGTTTGGGACACCAACACCGAGCTAACAGTCCAGCTAGCGATCATCATAAACTGTGCTTTTATGATGAGGACAGTTAGCGCTGACTCGTTTAAATAACGGGAACAACATGTCAGTAACAACACTCCAACATAACATTAAAGCGGTAATTAAACGTTTAACCGGGTGTTAGTCATTGTTTAGATTAGTAATACCGAGTTCATAAATTTGACTGTACCTCGCGAGACGAGCTGCTGCTGGCTTCCGCCGAACAGTTTTCTTGTGACCGCGGGGGTTTCTGGGACTTGGAGTCTTACTGTTCTGCTGAAAGATGCAGCTAACCTGGCTGTAACCACCTCTCTGCTCTGTCAGCGAGAGACAACAGGCGCAAATCGTGGCTTTGAATGTTTAATCAGAAGATTCTAGGGTTCATTGCTCCTTCAGGGACCATAAACACACTTCGTATTAATTCAGAGTCAGTATATAGTTTATAAAATGAATTTAATTATTTTTCCTAAACTAATAATTTATACATGACAAGATATGAATAAGGAGATGTGATGTGGTGGATGTGAGGTGTTGTGATGGAAGCTAGATGTTGTAGCAACCGAAATAGTTAATTCTGGGTGTAAAATAATTTGTTGTTTGTTATAAACTAGAGAGTTAGTTATTTATAAACCTCATCAGACACCATTATGCAGGCTTACAATACCCTGGTATGAGTTGCTCCCGGCGGTCCGGAGGGTGTCAGAGTGGTGAGGTTACCGGACGTCAAAACCACAATTCTCAGAGATTAGTAGCGTCCTCTGAGTTCAGCTTCCCAGGCCATGAGATGCAACCCGGGGGTCTGCAGGTTAGGTGTCCAAAGTGGATGTATGAGAGTTGAAGTAGCTCTGAAAAGAGCTGTTGTGTCTGTAATCACTTGCAGCGTCGCAGAAAGGTTTTGACAAAAGGAGATGGTTTCAAAAGAGATGCTTCTTTCCCGATTTGGCCGAATCGGGTTTCAGCGAGAAACTGAATTAATCGGGAAGTAATATCTTGTTTTATTAAACTACTTTGTTATGATTTCTGGCCAAGTTTGGCCCATCAGAATTTGACATGTTTCTGAGTAATTACCAACATCCCTCAGAAAGCCACGCCCTCCTTCAGACGCAAAGATGTTTTTAACCTTAATATGTATCTTATTGTAATGTGTATGAGTGTAAACAATGGTTAACTTGTTAAATCAAACACATTGTGATTTGTGATATAAATGGATAATTGCAAGAACAATATTTATTGATTTAAGCACATATTATTCAAACATTTGATTTAAACATCTTGTTCATTCATCACATATGATTATTTAACTTATAACTATAACATCATGGAGTCTTCACTTGTTCAAAGTGAAGAATGTTGACGTCTGTCTGGCGTTCACAGAGAGTGTAGGACCTTGGGTGAGAATGTTTGAATGTTTTGTCTTCATGGAATGTCAGCACGCGTTGAACAGAACCTTCTGGATTTAGAAGGTCACCTAGAAAGTGGATTTATTTCTGTAGATGAAAGGTTATTACGTTGGTCAAAACATAGGTGAAAATTGACCCTTTTGGATGTTACATGTGTATAAAACCCTGAGTTTTGTTGCTGAAATGGGGTTCTAAGAGCTTCAAAACCGTTCCATCAGTGATGGTTTAAAGAAAACATGAAGATAAAACATCACCAGTAGGGGGCAGCAGAGCCCCACACATAGAAGTCAACACTGTGAATGAGTGAAAGGTAGAATCCTGACTTTTCCTCTGGTTTTAGCACCACTTCCACCAGATCTTCAGAGAACAGTTCCAGTTCCCTCTGAGGTCTGAGAAGTGGACCTGCTGAACCTTGACCCTGACATCCTCTCCTGTCTGACCTTTCTCAGCAGGAGCATCATTTTCTTCCTGAACTTTTCTCCCACAAAAGCATAGAGGAAAGGGTTGATGCTGCTGTGGAGCAGAGCCAGAACGAAGGTCAGTTTCAGGGCAGCGGACACTGACATCCTCGTGGTGCAGTCAAATGTTATCAGCTCGGCCCTGAGCAGCGTGTCCACCATAAGAGTGACATTGTACGGCGCCCAGCAGAGCAGGAAGACCATCACCACGGAGATGATCACCCTCATGGCCCGGTGCTTCTGGAAACCACGTGTACTCATCAGTCTGGCGATTGTGATGCTGTAGCAGACCATCATGACCATCAAAGGGACCAAAAAGCCACAAAAGTGTTGGAATGCTCGAGTGGCAACCCTCCAACCAGTGGAGCTCCCAATGTCAAAGGTTTCTGTGCAACTATACCGCTGCAAGTCCACATCGAACTTGGCATCATGGAAAAGTGCGGGCAAGGCGAGGGCCCAACCAAGAGCCCACACCACCGCACAGAGGAGCCTGCTGCACCTCCTCATGTGACTCCTGTCAGTCTCGTTGGCATGTACGATCACCAGGAACCGGTCCACACTGATGCAGGCCAGGAAGATGATGCTGGTGTAGAAGTTGGCCTCAAAGACGACCCAGAGGAGTTTGCACATGAAGTCCCCAAAGAGCCACCCTTGAACCAGATCCACCGCAAAGAAGGGAAGCGTCAGCGCCATCAGACCGTCGGCTATAGTCAGGTGAAACAGGTAGACGTCTGACGAGGTCAGGACCTGCCGGCTGGTCCAGATCACCAACCCCACCAGCAAGTTTCCTGGGATGGCCAAGAGGAAGTTGGTGATTTGAATTAAGCACAAGATGAGCGCTACCGTGTTTTCCAGAGGTTTGAGGCGACACGCAATCGTGTTTGGATTCAAGTCCGGAGGGAAGGTCTCATTTTCATTAAAATAGCCATCTTCAACAGTGAAGGTGATGGACATGGCTGTGGAGGAAAACACACCACAATTGTGAAAAACAGCTTAGAAACTTTAGAGTTTTCGTGCATCACGTGGTTCTAAAGGCTGGTTCTGCAGAAGTGACATGTGAATGTGATGCTTTTGGGTTTTCCCACCTCTGGCTCCAGATGGAGCTATCCTCCACCACAAAGAACCGATCAGCCTAAACGCCTCATCCATGACATCACACACACACACACACACACACACACACACACACACACACACACACACACACACACACACACACACACACACGCACACACACACACACACACACACTAACAGACACACACACACACTCACACACACACACTCACAGACACACACACTCACACACACACGCACACACACACACAGACACACACACACACTCACAGACACACACACACACACACACACACACACACACACACACACACACACACACAGACACACACACACACACTCAAGGACACACACACTCACACACACACACTCACAGACACACACTCACACGCACACACACACACAGACACACACACACACACACACACACTCGCAGACACACACACACTCACAAGCACACACACACACACACACACACACACTCACAGACACACACTCACACACACTCACTCACACACACACACACACACACACACACACACACACACACACACACACACACACACACTCACACACACACACACACATGCACACACACACACACTCACACTCGCATGCACACACACACACACACACACACAAACACACACATAGACACACACACACACTCACATATTGAAACACACACAGACACACACACACTTGCACGCACACACATAGACACACACACAGACACACACACTCACACGCACACACATTTCATTTCACACTTATTTCAGCAGAAATGATTAATTATGAGCAGAAATTTGCATTATTTGCTAAGTAATAATAATAAAATATTACATCAAACTAATTGTTAATCTGTGACTAGCTGGCTCATCTGTCTGGTCGGAGCTCATCTCTGTTTCTACCAACAAAGGCTGTTGAAGGAGCGATCTACGGCATATTTAAATGGTTCAGAACGTTCCACAGAGCTAGCTTAAATGTCTGACTGATCAGTTTAGAGTTTTATTCAGGTTTAAGATCAGAGTCTCACCTTTTTTCTGCTTCTACAGGAAGCCTGGCTGAAGGCTTGAACCCAGATGCGTCTGAGCCAATCTGCTTTAAATGACACAATGTGAGGTGTTGAACTAACCTGTTTCCTTCCCATTTATTTTACTACACACGTCAGAACTTTCTACACCGCTCCAGCGTGCCGTGCTGTAAAGTCTGAGTGTGAGAAATAATCTGTGAATATTTCATATTTTCTAGTTTCCAAACACAAACACTGGAGCTGGCAGGTGGGCTAAAAAAAAAAATAACAGAAAGCTGTTTTTAAAAAGGCGTTTAGAAACGTAAACCAAAAGTGGTGGAATGAACAGAAATGGTAACTTTTATCATGTCACCCTGGAACATCTCAGATCCTGTCGTTTCGCATATAAACAATTCACCATTTAACTTTCCCTAAAACGATCTGTGTCTACTGCCAATTAGTGGAGAATCTTGGTAGTGCAGGTGGTAATTGTGTTTCTCTTCGACATACATATATGGACAATGGGTTTCCAAAGACTCCAATAATAAGTTTTTGTACTAAAATGGGAGGTGGCCACACCGCCATTTTGACCGTGTCACAGGTTCCGTCAAGCCCAGACAATTCCATAAAAGGGAAGAGAGGAGGAGCTGAGGGTGGGGCTGTAAGGCTGGGATCAACTGACGACACCTGGTCGAACTAGCTACAAGCTAACCTGAAGCTAACCCAAAGCTAACGCGGAGGTGGGAGCTAAGCTAACGGAGGTAGCAACCTAGCTACAACCGGAGTTAACTGTGCACAACACCAGAGCTTCCGAGTCAGAGATACGCCGGGCTGACCGCTGGGTAAAACTGGGTGGAACACAGAGGTCTCCCAGACCTCCACAAGCCGGCAGCTGCACAGCAGACAAGCGCCGCTGTGGTCTGAGATGCGCAGAGCTGCCGCTGGGGAGAACCGGGTGGAAAGGTTTCCATCTCAGAGCTCCACAAGCCGGCAGCCCACGCAGCAGACAGAAGCCGCCATCAGACAGAGATGCACCGGGCTGCGGGGAGGGGAGAACGGGTGGAAAACATCGGTCTCCCGAGAGCTCCACAGGCCTAAGGAACCCAGCTCCACCAACATGTTATATTTCAACCCATTTTCTAAAGTGCAGCATTATGTTAAATGCACTGGGGTTTACCCTATTACATTTAAATTTCATGGTTAAACAGTACATGTTAAAATCTAAGCTCAGCTCGGCAGTGACCTACAATTCATAAATATAATTTTACTTACCAAAAAAATGAAGTGGAGACTCCTTGGACGCTCTATCAGTGCAATTAATGCCACAGCAAGTCATTTTGTCCAACAATTGCACAAAAAATATCCAAAACAGAATACACAAACACAGAGACTCAAAATCTTAGAACAGTTTCCAGGCCAAACCGAGGCTCTACTGAGGCCTTTCCACGGAGCTAGCTCTGTGGTCACGTGGGTCTGATGCTCATTAATTATACAGAATTTTAGGCTTTTAATACACTTAAACAGAAGAGTGAGAAAAAAAATTCACCCCCCTCAGAGTTGTCATGAGTGTAAACGAGATCATTTAAACAAAAAACATGTTCTGGTACCAGGCTGTAAACATGTTTATTTCTGCTGTGAAATTGGTATTTTTAACATGGGAGTCAATGAGAATTTGCTCGCTTCTGACGCCAGCCCCCAGCGGATGAGGGTGGAACTGCAATTTTTGGTACTTCCGGGTTAGAGCGGCATTGGTGGGGCTTGGTGTTTCTTCAAGAGAACGCTGAGAACATTGATTGGATTCAGTTATAAACAAATACAAGCGCTCCATTTATCTGTATTAAGTATAAAATAACAGATAAAAATATTGATACCTCTGTAGTGTTTTTATGAGATGATGCTTGTGCCTGCAGCCACCATGCTGGAAAATGTATGGAACTAGGATTGGGACAATACTTGTGCCAAGTTTTGTAACTTGTAACATGTTTTGTAACTGTAAATTTTGTTTTGTAGCATGTAATTCATGTTTTGTAACACATAACTTTATTTTTGTTGCATTTAATTCTCATTTTACAAATTCTCTTGAATTTTAGAGTGCCTTGTTTGTTATCTTTGTTTATTTGTTTTGCTTATGTTGTACTTTTGTCTACTTTTGTTTTATTGAATGATTTGTGTTTTTATTCTGTACAGTGTCCTTGAGTGACTAGAAAGGCGCTTGTTAAATAAAATGTATTATTATTATCATTATTATTTTGTAACATGTAACTTTGGTACGTAACATGAAACTTTTATTTTGTAACTTGCAGAAAAAAAATCAATGTGCAAGTTTCAAATCACAACTTTTACAGTTTTTTTCGATTGCTAAAACTCAAAAAGCAAAAACGAGGCACAATTTTCACAACCTCTACTTCTGTTCCCAATCGCTTGACTCAATTTATCACTACTTAAGATTTCCTTATCATACTAGAACTCTGATTTTCCTCCTTTACACTCTGATGTCAATTTCACATTACCTTGCTGTCAAAACACAACACACAATTTTCAGGTTTACACACAATTTCCACATAAATTCTCAAAGCTTCAATCAACAACACACAACTATTCAAATCTCTAAACTTTCAGGTCTGGCAAGAAATTTGCAATCAGGGACTGCAGCATAAAAGTAAGTTTCCACAAGGCTACCCAGGTGCACGAGTGGTTTCAGGACCACCCACGGTTTTCTGTTTTATACCTTCCACCTTATTCCCCCTTCCTCAATCCCACTGAGGAGTTTTTCTCAGCCTGGAGGTGGAAGGTGTACGAAAGGAATCCACAGAGCAAGGTCCCACTGCTTCAAGCCACGGAGGAGGCTTGTAGAGATGTGGCCTTTTAGGCCTGTCAGGGCTTCATGAGGCACTCGAGGCGGTACTTCCAGCGCTGTTGGACCAGGAGGACATCGCCGGTGATGTTGATGAGGCCCTCTGGCCAGACAGAGACCAGCGGCATGATGCCCCATGATCATGCCCCATGGTTATGCTTTTTTTTTGGGGGGGGGGGGGGGGGGGGGGGGGGGGGGTTAACCGTAAAAATAAAATGTTTTGTCTCAAAATTTGTGTGTGTTTGTGTGTGTGTGTGTGTGTGTGTGTGTGTGTGTGTGTGTGTGTGTGTGTGTGTGTGTGTGTGGGGTACCGTAAAAATAAAATGTTTTGTCTCAAAATTTGAGTGATGTCTAATGTTTGTCTCAGGGAAAAGTGGGCACTGTCATACATTCAGTGTGTAATTCATTGTGTTCCATTTAGACAATTGTGTTTTCAGTTTTGCTCTTCAGTGTTCTTTCCATGCTTGGTAGTGTTCACCCAAAGGCTACTTGTGTTTGAGCAATGAATGGTATGTGTGTGTCATGTGAAAATGTGGCTGTGTCCACCAAATGAAAACACGAGTTCCATTTTGGGAACATGTTACGATATGTGGTGGCAGGGTTTTGTTGCAAAGGGAAGCCACGGTTTAGGAATTTGTGTGTTATGTTTGGGGTTTTGTGTGTGCATTTTTGAAAGAAATGTACAGTTTTGAAAAACGCGTTTTAGCAATCGAAAAAAACTGCAAAACACAAATCTCAGTCTACGGTTACAAAACTGAAGTCTACTAGTACAAAACATTTTGTCCCAATTCTAGCTTGCTTCCAACAGGAATTTTCTTTGACACGAATCCTAGACTCATGATTGGCTGGTCAGACAAAGCCTGTCATTGGTTCTTTGGGAAGGAAGCTGGAATTGGAACAAAATGTTTTGTACTTGTAGACTTGAGTTTTGTAACTGTAGACTGAGATTTGTGTTTTAAAAGTTGTGATTTGAAACTTGTACATTGATTTTTTTCTGCAAGTTACAAAATGAAAGTTTCGTGCTACGCACCAAATGTTATGGGTTACAAAATAAGAATTACAGTTACAAAACATGTTACATGTTACAAAGCTTGGTACAAGTTACATGTAATAGTTCCATAAGCTTCATTTTTTAATGCAATAAACTTCTGTATCTGAGGAAGTACTCGGCACTCGGAATTCATGCTGTATTTTTAAAATAAATCTAAATATTCAGTTTTTGTTCTATAATAACATTTAGAATACTTAGAAAAAACAACCAAGCAAAAAAAGGAATGTTTAAACTGTCGATAAATAATAAAATTCAAGTGTTTCTGGTTGTTTTCTGGTGGTGATTTCATGTTTTAGTTTCTGAGCTTGTTGGGTAATCTGTTTCACAAACCAGCAGGTGGACCAACAGGAGCCTTACTGGGAAACAAGATGGTGAAATGTCTCTCACACTTGTGTTGCAAAACTCGGTTCATTCCGCTGTTTTCTGCTCATGCCCAGTCCTTAATTTGAGCCGGATCTTGCCGGAACAAGATCCGGGAACTATCTCATTTTGAAAGGACGATTCCGGCTATGGGGTGCCATTTGTAAAGTCAAACAGTCATAATCAAACAGCAATATTTTTGGTTATTTAGCATATCATAAGAGAAAAAATTGGGAGTTCAATTTTTCGAAGTCATATTTTCACCATGTTATTCATACATTTATAAATGTTAAAGTTTCCAAATAAATATTTAGTTAGCAAGCTAAATATTTAATTTGTAGTTAAATACTTATTTTGCAAACTAAATATTTAGTTCCAAAATAAATATTTAATTAGTAAATTAAATATTTAGTTAGTGAATTAAATAATTATTTTACAAACTAAATATTTAGATCAGACCTAAATATTTAGTTTGCAAAATAAATATTTAACTACAAATTAAATATTTAGCTTGCTAACTAAATATTTATTTGGAAACTTATAACATTTATAAATGTATGAATAACATGGTGAAAATATGACTTCAAAAAAGTGAACTCCCAATTTTTTCTCTTATGATATGCTAAATAACCAAAAATATTGAGATTATGACTGTTTGGCTTTACAAATGGCACCCCATATCCGGCAACTCACGCGACAAACTTGTGCTACACACAGGATTCGAATAACGGATGAGCTATGGAGCTCCAGGAAGCCCTCAACACACCCAGGGGGACCCCGAGACGATCCTGGTTCTACTTATATTACATCCATATATACTGACAGACCATATGAATGTTTTCCTCATAATATTCATATAAACACCAATAATAATACTACGGGTTTAAAGACTGTGAACCAAAGACTATACGCCAGAGGTGAAGGTTTATGCATTTAACAAGAAATATCATAAATGATCATCAGGGCTGATGTGAAATCTAAAGATCATTCCAGGTCAGAATGATCATCTCATTCGTCTCATGATCAGCAGCAGCTGGATCTTTATGGCCACAACATTTCAAGTGAAGCACACTCCTTTTATGTCTTGTGTTTGCTCATCCATATTTCCGTTTAGAAACCGTTTCTCTGCATGGATGTACCTGCCTGTCAGAGCGTTTAACCACTGGTTGGTCAGCTGATGCTGCTGTCAGTCATTGCAGGAATGTGTACGGTGTGGGGGAACAGTTTTGATTTCTCTCCTCTGCCTGAGCTGATGGTGACGCGCGGCGCGCCACGCAGCAGTGATGCGCCTTTTGCGCAAAATGCAGCCCTTCATGGAGCTCGTGCCAGACTGTGGATGACTGATGTTAGAGGACACACAGATATCTTTTCAAAAATCTGAGATTTCGACTAATGAATACCTGGAAAATTTACCGGTATGCACTGTAACCTAGAAAAAATACTAGTGGCGGCGGTGCTGGTACCGGTCCAATGCACTGCTCTCTGTCCCTAAAGGATGAGTCTGATGATCTGATTATCATGATCCGTTCCTGACGGCCGCTGTTTCTCCCTCCCCAGCTGCACATGCCCGTCATTGCGCGCTGCGCGATAATTAAACTGGCCCAAAAACCACCTTAAACTGGTTCTCCCAACATGACCGTCTGGACATGCATCTGTGGTCAGAGCTTTCTTCTTTTTCCATCTCCCTTGCTCTGCTCCACCTTTCCTGGTCCGTCTTGGTCCATTTTGCCTCTGGCCAAAGGTGCGGTGGTGCTGTAGCCGCTCTGGGGTGGTGGGTGTCTGCTGCGCTTTGCCAGACCCCGACAAAGTGAGAGGAGGGGGTGTCTTTGTGCCCAGTTTGCTCCGTTTGTGCGAACATCAGGAGAGCAGATGCCCTGATGAGCTGTATGACGGATTGCTCATTTAGATATTACACACGTCATGACCAGCAATCACTGAGCGGGCCAGTCTAACGGCCAGGTCACCGGGAAATCTCCCGTTTCTCCCTATTACCAGTCCGCCACTGAAGAGATGTGTGTTAACTTAGAAAATGTGGGCGCAATTCTGATTACTTGTCGGCGAGGCTGCCGAACACAGGCGCCACCGGTCCCTCCGACCACCACCAGCAGGCAAGGTGGGTTAAGCGTCTTGCCCAAAGACACAACAGCAGCATTCTCTGCTGGTAGCCAGGGAACCTGCAACCTTCTGATTACTGGACAACCCGCTCTACTCCTGAGCTGCTGCTGTCTAATTTATTACAGAGAAATGTATATATTATAATAATAATACATAATTATATAAATAAATGAGAAAAGTATTCACTGTTTTCTTCACAGAAACCTGCAAGTCAAGGCAAAGATAATAGTAAGTGTGTGTGTGATGATGACAGACAAATCTCCTCCTCTTCCTCTTCTAGTGAAATCATTTGCATACAAACACACACACAGCGTTTCACAGATAGGATCTACAATAATAACAGGTTTGCATCCATACCAGCTCATCCATCACTGGATCAACAACAGCAACCTCCTCAAAACATCAAAACATTTGCCCTGCAGCTGTCCGATAATCGTCCATTGTTCTGAAATGTTCGTGAGTGATCTTTACCCTCGTATTTGTTAGTGAACAGAAAGTGGAGGACATCTCTGACAGTTTTAACGTTTCTTTCACTGTAAAAAATTCTTGTCGCTTCTTTTGAATCTGGTGACATCAGCATTTTTATAGAGAAATCCTTACTACAGTAGTTAGGTGGCACTTCTGGAATGTTCTTTTTCGTGTTGAATGTGTTTCCCCCTCATAAGACTGGTTTATTGTTTATAGCTACTTCCTTAATGGTTATCATGAAATAAATTTGACTTAAAAGTTTAAGGTTTGTATGTTAAAAAGTCACAATTAATGACAATATGAATTAACCCAATTTTTTATGACTTTACAGTGTAATTTTGGTAAATGAACTGTAAAATCTAAACATTGGCCCTAGCTATCAAAATCACAAAAATCTAACATTTTTATCAACACAAACACGCATCCAGTACATACCTGACACGTTTTCTGATTTGTTCATACCTGGACTTTTAAAATAATCTATTAAATTAAATTGAATCAACATAATCAAGTCTGAGAATCACAAACATGATTTATCAAAAACATTTATTTGAGATTTATTGGGGTGACATCAATTACATAAAAAAGTGAGCAAGTAAGTAAATTTTATTTCTATAGCACTTATCACAGACATAGAATCACAAAGTGCTTCACATAGCTCAAAACAAAACAAAGTCATAAAATCATAATGATCTCAAAACAGAAATAGATTAACATAAAAAATAAAGGCATGAAATTATAAAATTTCATAAATAGATGAAAGATTCAAAATTTGAGTTAGAAATGAGAAAATTAAAGATTTAGGTAAAAGCAGCTTTAACCCTCCCACTGTCCTAATGGGTGTGACCCTGCGAGGAAAGTTGACCTTTGAGCAGGATTGATGGTTTATCCCTTGGGTCCATGTGGCAGGGGTGAGGAGTGACCACCACCTCACCCCGCCACGTGGATCTCAAGGGATAAACCATCAATCCTGCTCAATGGTCAACTTTCCTCGCGGGGTCACCCATAAAGACAGAGGGAGGGTTAAATAAAAGGGTCTTTAGCTGTTTTTTAAGTGTCCAGACTGTCAATGCTGCGTAAGGATAAAGGAAGATCATTCCAGAGTCGGGGTGCAACAGACTGGAAGTGTCACACCCTGGACTGTCTCCCCATTCTGTTCAGTCATGTGTCTTTGTTAATTGCTCCCACCCGCCTCTCGTTTTCCAATCACCCAAGCTCCCAGCCCTCATGTATTTAAACCCCTTCAGTTCTGTGTCTCTTGTTGGCTCATTGTTCCCATGTCCTGCGTGTTCATTATTAAACCCTTGTTTTAAATGTTCCTGTCTGCCTGCCTGCCTCCTTCCTCACCCGCGTGTGGATCCTCACCTCCGTTTCACACACCAGCACGCCTGACAGAATGAGCCAACCCGCTAAAGAATCCAGCGGGGAGATTCTCCCCTGGGAGTGCTTGCTCCAATTTCTCACCTCGGATCACCGGCTGGCTTCTCCTCCTCCGGCGTCGCCTCGCCGCAGACGCCGCAGACGCCGCCGCCGAACTCCAGCCTCGGCAATCCTCTCCACCCTCCCGGAGCCAGATGGGAGGTTGGACCGGGAGACGCAGCTAGACCACTCCGGCTACGTGGGCACCAGACTGGGTGTTGGCCCACGACGTTGGGAAGGATGCCGGGCTCCACCATCACCCCTTGTCCCAGGACGGAGCCGCGAGCTCGCCGTTGCCCCAGCTCGGTGCGCCAGCTTGGACCCGCCCCCAATTAGATCTGCGGTCCCGCCTCCAGTCCAGTCAGTATCTCCGTCATCTGCAGATGGAGTGACCACACCTACAGCCCAGCAGACAGAGCTCGCCGACCTCCAGGCGGAGCTTGGCCGGATCCGTCAGCTCGTCAGCCTCCAGGAGTTCCAGCTGGACACACTATCCTCCCCGAATC
Organism: Nothobranchius furzeri; assembly: GCF_043380555.1. Taxonomy (NCBI): domain Eukaryota; kingdom Metazoa; phylum Chordata; class Actinopteri; order Cyprinodontiformes; family Nothobranchiidae; genus Nothobranchius; species Nothobranchius furzeri. The sequence goes on along the minus strand of NC_091754.1, from coordinate 47,339,469 downwards.
ACCAGGAAAAGGTTTCGGTCCAGTCAGCAGCTCCCTCATCTCCAGGCCAAAGGATCAAGCCTGCAGTCCACCCAGCAGAGCTCACCGGTCTCTGAGCTGAGCTGGCCCAACTCCATCAGAGCCTCAGTCTCCAGGAGTTCCAGCTGGACAATCTATCTTCCCTGCTCTCCCAGTTACCGGCGCCACCAGTTCAGTCAGCTCCAGTTCCAGCGGTGACCCAAGAGTCTCTTACCCCGGGCCGGCCTGTCCAGATGTCACAGCCGAGTCCGGCGGCTCCAGCCAAGGAAGCGGTCCCGTCTGCAGCAGCTCCTCCTCCACTCCCGAAGCCGGCGGTCCAGAAGCCGGCGGTCCAGAAGCCGGCGGTCCAGAAGTCGACGCCCCCGGACCAGAAGTCGACGCCCCCGGACCAGAAGTCGACGGAGGTCGATGCCCCCAGCCCTGAGGTCGACGCCGCTTCGTGTCCATAAGTCGACGCCGCTTCGTGTCCATAAGTCGACGCCTCCTCGTGTCCAGAAGTTGACGCCTCCTCGTGTTCAGAAGTCGACGCCTCCTCGTGTCCAGAAGTCGACGCCCCTTCCAGTCCTGTGGTTGACGCCCCTTCCAGTCCTGTGGTCGAGGCCCCTCCCAGTCCTGTGGTCGAGGCCCCTCCCAGTCTTGTGGGCGATGCCCCTCCCAGTCCAGTGGTCGACGGCTTCTCCTCCAGTCCAGTGGTCGACGACTCCTCCTCCAGTCGAGTGGTCGACGTCGCCGTTCCCAGTCCAGTGGTCAACGTCGTCGTCCCCAGTCCAGTGGTCGACGTCGCCCCCAGTCCAGTGGTCAACGTCGCCACCTCCAGCCCAGAGGTCGACGTTGCCGCCTCCAGCCCAGAGGTTGACGCCGCCACCTCCAGCCCAGTGGTCGACGCCGCCGCCTCCAGTCAAGAGGTCGATGCCACCACCGCCAGTCCAGAAGTCAAGGACGTCTCCTGCAGCGTCTCTTCCTCCGGTCACCGCCGGTCCTGCCCTCGCCAGGTGCGAGCCTCCCTGAGCCCGTCATCGTCTCCTCCTCTACCACAGACATAGGCTCCCAAGAGCCCGTCGTCGCCTTCTCCTCTACCACAGACATAGGCTCCCAAGAGCCCGTCGTCGCCTCCTCCTCTGCCACAGATGCAGGCCCCCAAGAGCCTGTCATCATCTTCTCCTCTACCACATACGCAGGCCCCCAAAAGGCCGTTGTCGTCTCCTCCTCTACCACAGACGCAGGCCCCCAAGAGCCTGTCGTCGTCTCTTCCTCTGCCACAGACGCAGGTCCCCGGACTCTACTGGTCCCTGCCTCCTCTCCATCGGTCCCTCTGTCCCTCTCGGCCCTCCCTCCGGGTCCCCCTCCTCCCACCCTGCTCTGTGTTCCTATGGGCGTCTGGGATCTGCCCTTTCGGGGGGGGGGGGGGGGGGTGCTGTCACACCCTGTCCTGTCTCCCCATTCTGTTCAGTCATGTGTCTTGGTTAATTGCTCCCACCTGCCTCTCGTTTTCCAATCACCCAAGCTCCCAGCCCTCATGTATTTAAACCCCTTCAGTTCTGTGTCTCTTGTTGGCTCATTGTTTCATTGTCCTGCGTGTTCATTATTAAATCCTTGTTTTAAATGTTCCTGTCTGCCTGCCTGCCTCCTTCCTCACCCGCGTGTGGATCCTCACCTCCGTTTCACACAGCAGCACGCCTGACAGGAAGGAGCAATCTCCTAGACTTTTATATCTGGTCTTTGAAACTTCTGGAAGGTTCTGGTGCGTGGACCTGAGGGCTCGGGTTGGAGCATAAGGCTCTTTGATTTAGGGAGGAGCTTGACCATGTAGAGCCCTGAAAGTTATAGTCAGGATTCTAAAGTTAACGGGTAACCAGTGAAGAGACAGGAATAGGAGTGATGTGTGCTCTTCTGTTTGCTCCAGTTAGGAGCCTCGCTGCAGAGTTCTGGACCAACTGAAGCCGGTCAAGGGCTTTTTTGTTAAAAAGTGAAGAGTGTGTTACAGTAATTTAGACGGGAGGAGATAAAGGCATGCACCATTTCAGTTCATGTTTTGACACCAACCGTCGCAGTTTGTGTAAGAAAGATTTTTTTTTGTAGAAATTTTAAGGCAAAGACATTTTGTAGCTGCAAAAAACACAATTCTGAGCTTTAAAATCTAAATTTAACGTGTTTTATCGATTTTTTACAAATGTAAAAAAACAGAAACAGACTGAAAATCAAACAATGACAATTCAAAAAGCTATTTCCTCCATTTATTTTATCTAAACGGATGATTTTCAGCCTTCACATCTTACTAACTCTTATTTGCTATTTGCTTTTTCTTGTAACTCAATTGCAGAAAAAATAGTTGACATTACTTTTAAATTTTATATTTCTTAATAAAAATCATGTTTTGGTTTCCCTCTGAGGCCAACGATGAGCGGAGTGAGTCACCTTGGTTTATTCTTCCTCCCCTCTGAGGTTCGCCGGCACGCCTGCAGCAGTTTCGGCTCAAACTGGGACAGCTTTTATTTTTCTGTTTGCATTGTTTAAAAGCTTTTTAACAAGACAAACAGATACTGAGCAACATGCTATCTAATCTAATGTACTCAGAGCAGTGATGGATGACCGTGTGCACACACAAACGCCTGCAATCCTGCAAAAGGACACAATAAAGTTTGTTTTCTGAAATGCTTTTCTAATCTCAGCTAAATTCAGTGGAAACCTTTTCCTGAGCGAAAAGCCGTTCCCAAGGGTGAGAAAACACAGGTGATGTTAAACAAAGCTGCACTTTGACACAAAGCCAAATTCTCCTCAAACAGAAAACAAAACAAGCATTTTTCAGAACAATGCAAAAGTGTAGAGGAAGTAAAAACGACTAAATGTGGTCTGCTTCACAGGAAAGTCCACCCTTTGTTTTCTCACTAAGGCAAAAATCTGGATCGGTGGCCAATCAATCCTTTAATTATGTCAAAGACAAACCCGATTGGTCTGTTTAACACCCGATAAGCAGGAATTTCAGCTGTAGCTAAATTTAGAGACATTTACCTAATCCTAATCCTATTCCCAACCCCACAAAAACGGTTTTATTCTGTTTTTCTTCACTTTAACTTGAGATTAGAAGCACAAAAACATTTTCAGATCATTAACGATGCTTAGGCGACTCCAGCGATACCACACTTAACCATCTGGGTTTTCATCACCTGACATCATAATAGGGTTATACAGACAGTCAACCAGAAAAGCGCTCTGCTGGTGTTCTGGTTCCAGTTTTCATTATTTCTATTCACTTATAAAACCACAATAAAGCTTTAAAACTGACAATAGAGTCTCTTTAGTTTCCTCTTTAAAACTTAAGCAAAGAAATGTCAAAGGAAATAAAGTCAACTCACAAATAAATTCATCTATTTCAAAAAGAAAAGTAAATAGAATTAATTTTATTTTAAAAAACTAACATAAGGTTGATGTTTTCTTTAGTGTATATTTTATTTTTGTGTTCTTTAATGACTGAAGTAAACTAAATAAACATTATTTTATTTCTACAAAACTTCAATTAAACCTCATTCATTAATTTATAAACTGGTATAAAATGATTTTTACAAATATCTAACATGATTCAGTCAGATGTTTACAGTGTAAAAAGCAGCATAAACGCAATAGTGACTAATATTCATAATAAGTCTTAATAATAATTAAAGATTAATAATTACAAGAATCTTTCAAAACAACATTTTGCCTTTTTCAGGTGTTTATCTGAAAGTTAGTTTTTTATCCAACAGCTGAAAACTTTTTACGACACTGTTTAGAAGCTTCTACAGCCAATAATAAAGTTTATATATCAAGACTATTGTCTGTGATAGAACAATAAGGACTAATCTCAACTTAGAAAAATGGTATTTTACATTTTAGTTTTTATAATTATTATTATTTAGTTTTTTTAATAAACCACCTTCGAGTTCCTGACCTTTGTTCTTAGAATAAAAAACTTTTTTTCTTTTGATGGTTTTGAGCTTTTGTGAAAAATAGTAATTAATAATAAAAAAGGTTCTAATAAATAATGATAATAACAAATGGTTATAATAGCTTACAAACATCTGCTATACTCACCTGACTTACCTGGAGTCTCAAAAGGAGTGAGGCTGATTAGTCTTGATCGCCCGAGTGCCTGACCATGAGGAGAAAATAACTGAGATTAGATCTAAAAAACAAATGTTTTAACTCGACAAAATGAAACGGACAAAATGAAACAGGACAGTTGCGAAAACGCCAACGCAAATAAGAAAAATAGAGCAAGAGGGAGAGAGAGAGAGAGAGAGAGAGATGTCCTAGTCGGATAGTTGAGCCCAGCAAATAGAATCATGAATGTCAGCAAAATAACAATGACCCTGTTTTCAGATGTGAATCTTTAGAAATCGGGGCTTCAAAATGACAATGAGCTGCTGATTAGGTTTGTTTCTTGTTTTTATTAAAAACATGTTAGAAGAATGTGATGTTTTCTAAGGCAGCTGAGGCCAAAATGGCAAAGTCATAATAAAGCGTATTATTTCTATCCAGCGTGAGCTGCAGCCAGAGTCAATTATCCTGGTTTGATTTCCTGTTTGATCAAACAGAAAGATTTTTTTTTCTAAATTTAGTAGGTAATCAGTTAGATTTAGCAGGATTTAAAGACCAACAACCACCTGATATTAGGCGGTCTACTTCAGGGGTGAGTTTTAAATCCAAGTAATTCAGGCCTCTGTTTCTGTGATTTTTTTTATTTATTTTTTTACCTTTATTGTTTTTATTGACTTTGGGCTTTTGTTTTAACTGTTTTACAATAAAATTTTATCTGTTTTCACTTGATTCTCTGGTTTTAGTGAAGGCCTACAGCACTTTGGGCCACCTTGATTGGTGGTGTAAAAGTGCTCTAAAAAGAAATAAATTAATGGACACATAAATAAATATGCTAATACTCTACATTCTTAAATTAGATACATTCCAGTTTTAAAATCCATGTTTCCATTTTGGGGAAAAAAAAAAGGGTTTTATGCACACTAGAAATGCCACCTGAGCTAAAGGTACATCAATATCAGGTAACAACTAGCAGGAGTAAACTGGGCTTGTACCATCTGTTTCAAAAGCAGAAAAAGGAAGAAACCAAGACCATTCTGTTAAAAATAAAGTATTTAGTACCGCCCGTTTGCTTTCCTATCTATTTCTCTCTAAAAGCACAAAGAAAAATGTTATTTTTCAAGTTTAGATATGATTGGTTTTACCAAGATTGAAAATTTACAGACTTAAAGCCACAAGTACAATTTTATTATAGCATTTTAGCTCAGATGAAAGCTGCACTAGGACTGATAGGGGTCTAAAGAGCGGGCTTTTCATAAACTAGACCAAACAATTAAAAAAATAATTTTCTAATGCGAGAGAAAACGTCTTAGATCATTACAAGTTCGCATGCTTTACACCAAACATTTGTGGGACTCTCCACCAACAAAAGGCAACACTGTAACGGAATTTCGGGTCACGAACCCACATCAGGCAATATTTTAGCCACCCAAGTCACCCAGGGGTCCTGAGAGTGGAGTACGCGGAAGCTACAGGCGGAAGGAGCTTTGACGGAAGCGGTCTGGTCTGTCACGGGAGGAGAAAAATAGACAGTATTTGTCTGATCGAGGGTTATCCCACCGAACAGAACCGCTCTTTCCCCCTCGTCTGCAGCGATGATCCTGTTAGAAATTAATAACCGCATCATAGAAGAGACGCTGACGCTGAAGTTCGACGGCGCATCCAACGGGTGAGGAACCTGCTAACGCAGCTAGCCTTAGCATCTCACTGAGGCTGTTGGCTGCATTTGAAGTCTCAGCTGATTAAAGCTCACAAGGCTTCTTGTTTCTACGTCTGGTAGATGTAAAAAAGGGAGAAATCTGACCCTGAATCAGCTGTAAACTCCGCTGGGTTTGCTTAGTTGGAAGCTGGGGTGTGTCTGCACTGGCTGTGTTGTGTCAAAAACCGTAACCCCGTTTAGTCTCGCCCCCTGGCGGTTCTAACTCATGTGTAAATCAAACATGTAAAGGTTTTAGGTGAGTTTAGAACCGCTGGAGTCGCGAATATTAAGTCCGCTGCTTTAAGACCTGCTAATAGCTTCAAAGCTAATGATAAAAACCTTACACATGTCTAAGAGACGTCCCACCTTTTAGGGGATTAAATCTGGGTCCCAAACCAGTTCCGATACAACAATGATTTTATCTACTTTACTTGTGAACAGCTGTTACATAATGTATCACAACAAAGAGCTTTTGGAGGACTACACGTTTCTGCACCGGTGTTTATCAGCTACAAACCAGCTAATCGTAGCTTTTATTCCCGCATTCCTCAAGTCAGGCTGGGTCAAGTTTGTGCCTGATGCTGATCCATCAGCTCTAAACAAGTCTCTGCAGCTTCCGCGTAAAGTCAAACTGGGCAGAAACAGACATCAGAGTTCTCTGGGTGGAATGATTACTGTCAGAAACGCCACTGCGTGTTCTTAAGTGTGATCTTGGCTTAGAATGTGTTTTTGTGGTAAAACTTTAAACTGTAATAAAGAGGCTTTGTAACTGCTGATTGATTAATACTGATACCTTGTGTGTATGAAATAATCCTGGATAATGGTTAATTTACAGCTGATTACTCTGCTGCTGTGTTCACTTCTATTTAATCTGCATCATTTCCTTTTTCCACACAATCACCTGTTGGGTTAAAACAGCTCTTATGGGTTTGAGTCAAAGACGAACAGCCCAGGTTCTGCTTCTCAGCACCAATAATACACTAGTAACTGCATTAGACTTCATTATTGTCTGAAAACATGGCTGCTTTTATAATGGCTCTATACATCATCCTGCAGGGATGCAGCACACCTGTACAGATGTCTAATGCACTAACAGATTAGGATGACATGTTTGTGTTTCTCTGCTCTCAGAACAAAACCAGAGGCTGTCGATGTCACGTTTGCAGGTGAGCGTTCACACTTCCTGTGTTTAGTTAGATCCAGGTGCTTCCAGTTGGTCCCAGAAGTTCCTAAACACACCAAAATTTACTCACTTTGGCTTCTGTAGGGTTTTTGAATCTGATTACTGACTGATCAGCTGGAGTTCCTCTGCTGAAAGCTGCAGGTCTTGAGATAAAAGATGTCCAAAACTTTAAATGTAAAACTCCAGAACCCGTTGATATCAGTGATAGATGAACACATTAGATTTGTGTGAGGTTCTTTATTTCTCACCAAGCTCAAATCTGATTGTTTCTGCACATATTTGGTTGTGGTCTGTCATTTATCACCATGGTAATGGCTGTGGAACAGCTTTGTGACCTGTTTCTGGAGGCACCAAAGGTGTTGACACTGTTCCTCCAATTGCAGACTTCGATGGCGTCTTGTACCATATCTCCAACCCCAACGGGGACAAGACCAAAGTCATGGTCAGCATCTCGCTGAAGTTCTACAAAGAGCTGCAGGAGCATGGCGCTGATGAGGTAAAGGGTACAGAACGTAATCAGATTACTGGTCATCAGAAAACAGACCATTGTTAAAGCCCGCCGTTCCTCTGCTGTCTACGTAAAGCTCTGATATGTCTTTAGAAGGCTGTTTTGTGTGTTTGTGATTAACCTGCAGACGTTGTAGCAACAGCAGGTAGCCACGATGCTGTGAACCGCTGAAGTGAGGCGTGAATCTCTGCTGATTTAGGCACCAACGGGGTCAGCTCTGGTCTCTGCACACTCACACCCACGGAGCCGGCGCTCTGTTGCCTTGTAAGGAAGAAATCAGCTCCTACTGCGGCTGCAGGCTGAAACAGGAAGTGAGCTAGAGTGAGTCACCACAGACGAGGAAGTGCAGCTCTGCAGACAGACGCTGCTGGCTCTGAGCTCCAGCCCCAGTGTTACTCGCACCTTCATCTGTTTTCAGTCAGAACCGTTTGAGCAGGAGCAGCTCCCATGGAGGTTCTCGTGGTTTCTGCTGCATTGCTGACATTCCTGAGCCGGATTTTCTGCTGTTCCCATGAATTAATTCGCAGGCATCTTTAAATGACCTCCTACAGAAGCACATTCCCTTCCTGCCCTCTGATTGTACACCTGGTGTGTTTACCTGTGCCTCTAATCCCACCACTTATCTGTCCTGTCATTTATGGTGTTACAGCATCTAAAACACTTAGGCCTAGTACACACGTAGCCGGTTTTTTTTTTAAACGAATATCCGCCTCTCCAACAACTTGCATCCACACCACCTCCTTTTTAAAAGAAAACTGTCCACACGTACCCGGATAAATACGTTGTTAAGGACATGCTAGACCTGTAGGCGGCAGTACTTCCCCCGTTCTTAACCTCGTCCTTCGTCTGTGGTCTTCCGCAAGGAGCAGTAATTCCGCTTGCAAAAACAAACAAGCAAAAAGCGCTTGGACAATTGATAAAGCGAGTGCAGCTCTTTCCGCTTGGTGATGCGGCTCGCGGATGGAGCGTGCTTCACAACTCACAGCGTTTATGGTTCGTGCGGCTCGTCTCTGCGGTGAGCCAATATTCTCCCAAACTGTAGGGGGCAGCATGGGGCTCTACGGCATGCACCCAACACTACACCATAGTAGAAGTAGAAATTACTGTTTACAACACGGCATTCCAGCATTTTTAACAGTGTCCTCGTCTTTTCCGACAGTGCGAGCTATTTCTCTCCAAGAATTATTTACAACATGTTGATCACGGTGATCTTTGAGAGCTGAATCATACAAATGTCTGTATTTACGAACCTCTGCCATACTAGTTCTTGCCGGTCCGCCATGTTTTTCCGCGTCCGTCCGCGTGGTTAGAAATTTTCCGAGGTGCGCGTTGCGGAAATTCTGAACCTTGCGGAGGCGCGGTGGAGGGACGTGGTTGTTAAAATGACGCAACTTTTCTGCGCGGAGCCGTGCGGACCTCGCGGACGCGTTAAGCATAAACCAACCTTTAAACCCAGACTAAAAACAAAAGAAACCTGTTAGTAGTTGATTCTCACTTGTTTTTCAGTAAATCTGCTGAGGTCTCTCATGAATGAATGCTTATGAGTTGTTTCCTCTAGTTGATGTATCGGGAACAGCAGTTTTTTCTAATTGAAAAATTTGAGTTTATTTTCACTCTACATTGTAAAGTATGAAAATTAAGTTTACACAACCATCTCACGGGCCGGACTTAACCCATTTGTGGGCCGGATCCGGCAGGTTTATGAGTACTACTCATTAATATTCATGATATGCACATGTGTCTCTTCTGATTGGCTAACAGCAACAAGGCTCTTCTGTCGCCTTTCTTGGTTAAAAACAACGTTGATGATTTTTCTCGGCTAATCACACGAGCTCGTTCCTCCATGTTGTGGAGTGGCTAATGCTAACAGTTAGCTTCTACTAGCCGAGGTGTGCGCTGCTCTTTCCTTTCTGTGGGTGGTCCCAAGCCAAGGTGGGCGGGGCCATGAATACTAATTCCCCTGTGACCTAGAAGAGACTGCAGGTTTCTATGGTAACCAGAGCTTTAGGATGCTTGTTTTAATGTGGAGCTTTCTTACACTCATGTAAATAAGTTTTAATCATAACAATAATAAGTGTTTAAACTAAGGGTTATGTTTTTGCTTCCAGTTGCTCAAGAGGGTTTACGGGAGTTTCCTGGTTCCACCAGAAGCTGGTGAGTTCTCATTCAGTCCCGGTTCCTCTTTTACAAACGACGACAGAACATCTTCATTTAGCTTCAGCAGGTCAAAAGGAGATGTGAGGCCTAAGTCTTGACGTCATGACATCACTCTGCCACCTTCGTTTTTCCATTTGAACCCGTTTTCCTTCTATTCCTGATCGTTTTGTCTACTCAGACCTTTAACTCTGACATGAGAGCCGTTAAAAGGCTCCTGGCGTCTAAACGTGTTGTTGTGTCGACACGAGTGAGCAGCAGAACATTCTGGAGCTTTTTTAACCATCACAACAACATCTGCTGTGTCAGTAGCAGCTTTGATGTTCTAGGCATCGCCCAATGAGCTGTCATTATCCACCGTGGTCCTTTCAGGCTACAACGTGTCTCTGCTCTATGACCTGGAGGCTCTACCAGCCAACAAAGACGAGGTTGTCCACCAGGCTGGGATGCTCAAGAGAAACTGCTTCGCCTCAGTCTTCGAGAAGTACTTCAAGTTCCAGGAGGAAGGCAAGGAGGGCGAGAAGAGGGCTGTGGTCCACTACAGGGAGGACGAGTCCATGTAGGTGACAGGGCTGAGACGTTTGTGGATCCCACCTGAGGACATCTGTTTCAGATCCTCATGGGTCTCTTTTGCCCCTCCAGGTACCTGGAGGCCAAGAAAGACCGAGTGACGGTGGTTTTCAGCACGGTGTTCAAAGACGACGATGATGTTATCATCGGCAAAGTCTTCATGCAGGTGAGTTTTGTCTACCTGCAGAGAAGAAAGTTTAGCTCCAGTTCCAGTTGAGTTTTCCCATTTGGAAGTTGGAATTCCTGACCCACCCTAACCCAAAATGGAAGGCCCAAAATATTCGGTATGCACCGATATCTAATTATGTTCAAACCAAGTACTTATATTTGAGTACCTGTTACTGAGTACTAATACACGTACTAAGGAATGCCATCAGACATTTATTCTCATGAAACTTAAACATTAAGTGTATTTTACCGGGTTATAACGACCCTGTTACTGTGTTTTACTGCCATAGATCCACTCTGATTGTAACCAGATGTTACATTTGTACTCGGAGAAAATATTTTACTGGTTTTTACCAAACTGGCTTTATTAGAAGTCAGAAACAAAGTGTCTCCTGGTATTTCAAGGAGAACTTGGAAACTGCAACTCCAGATGTTTCTGTTAACGAAACGTCGCGTTTCTGGAGCTGGAGGAAACTTTATCATCAACACAGATAAAAAGACAAGTTTAATATCGTCGTGGTTAAAGCCCCAGTGTGTAAATACATTTGACTCCTTAGCGCCACGCAGTTCAGAGTAGGTATTGCAGCTACAACGGCCCACATCTCACACACAGAAAACACCACACGCCTCGCTCAGGCAACAGAGTCCTCTGTCCGTGTCCTGGGGCGGGACGTCGCTTAAACATCACAAGATTCAGTCATTTTCGTCACTTTAGCTTTTAAAGGTCAACTACACTTAAAACCCTTAAAACCTTAATGATTATATCTGACTCTTAACGGGTCACTCTGAGTATTTCATGCTGGCTGAACATGAGAATAGTCTCCTACACCTATCTCCTGCATTAGCTTCTCTTAAAACTATCGCCTGCATTAGCTTCTGATAGAAAACGGACGGTGAAACTCTAGGATTAGAAAATCCTGACAGATCTACGTCACACTGTCACTAACATTCATGGACTCACCCATCTGGACTCACAACAGGGAAGGCTGTTGGTGGTTTAGCGTCCAGGAAACATCAAAGAACGTCTCAGCTAGTAGAAGCTAACAGTTAGTTATAAGCTACTCCACCACACAGCAGAACTCCTCCTGGCTTGTGTTATTTGTGGAGATAAAACATCAGCGTTGCTGAGCAAACAGTCAGTGGTAGAGTCGTGTTGCTGTTAGCCAATCAGAGGAGAGATCTCCACATACCAGGAAGTAAGTCGTCTGAAGCAACCTTCTCCCCCAGATGAATCTCTGTGCTGAAACAGCTGCACCAGAGCTTTAATTCCTAGAGAATGACCTGCAGGCATTCATTCCTATTAGAGACCACTGCTGATGTGTTAAAATTATTGACATATAAATATTGGACAATGGGTTTCCATAGGCTCCACAAACACGTTTTTGAGGCCAAATGGGAGGTAGCCACCACCGCTATTTTGACCGTGTCACAGGTTCCGTCAAGCCCAGACAATTCCATAAAAGGGAAGAGAGGTGGAGCTGAGGGTGGGGCTGTAAGGCTGGGATCAACTGATGACACCCGGTCGAACTAGCTACAAGCTAACCTGAAGCTAACCCAAAGCTAATGCAGAGGTGGGAGCTAAGCTAACGGAGGTAGCAACCTAGCTACAACCGGAGTTAACTGTGCACAACACCAGAGCTTCTGACTCGGGCTGACCACTGGGTAAAACCGGGTGGAACACAGAGGTCTCCCAGACCTCCACAAGCCGGCAGCCGCACAGCAGACAAGCGCCGCTGCGATCTGAGATGCGCAGAGCTGCCGTTGGGGAGAACCGGGTGGAAAGGTTTCCATCCCAGAGCTCCACAAGCCGGCAGCCCGCGCAGCAGACAGAAGCCGCGATCAGACAGAGATGCGCCGAGCTGCGGGGAGGGGAGAACGGGTGGAAAACATCGGTCTCCCGAGAGCTCCACAGGCCTAAGGAACCCAGCTCCACCAACATGTTATATTTCAACCCATTTTCTAAAGTGCAGCATTATGTTAAATGCACTGGGTTTTACCCTATTACATTTAAATTTCATGGTTAAACAGTACATGTTAAAATCTAAGCTCAGCTCGGCAGTGACCTAAAATACATAAATATAATTTTACTTACCGAAAAAAATGAAGTGGAGACTCCTTGGACGCTCTATTAGTGCAATTAATGCCACAGCAAGTCATTTTGTCCAACAATTGCACAAATAATATCCAAAAAAGAATACACAAACAAAGAGACTCAAAATCCCGGAACAGTTTCCAGGCCAGACCGAGTCTCTACTGAGGCCTTTCCACGGAGCTAGCTTTGTGGTCACGTGGGTCTGATGCTCATTAATTATACAGAATTTTAGGCTTTTAATACACTTAAACAGAAGAGTGAGAAAAAAATTCACCCCCCTCAGAGTTGTCATGAGTGTAAACGAGATCATTTAAACAAAAAACATGTTTTGGTACCAGGCTGTAAACATGTTTATTTCTGCTGTGAAATTGGTATTTTTAACATGGGAGTCAATGAGGATTTGCTCGCTTCTGACACCAGCCCCCAGTGGATGAGGGTGGAACTGCAATTCTTGGTACTTCCGGGTTGGCCTCAATTTTTGAGCCGCATTGTGGGGGCTTGGTTAAAATATGAGTTAAGTTGACCTTTGATGACCCCCTTAGATAGGCCCACCTGACTGTTTTATCTAAATAAACTCTGGTGTTTAAGTCTGTTGAGTAAAAGTTTAACTTCTGATGAATGAGTGAAAACGTTTCTGCACATCTGGTTGTGAGTTCCACTCAGAAGTCTCCAGAGGACGTTTTCATCTTATTTCCTGTCTTTATTCTCTGTAAAGAAGGACTCGTTCATCTGTGATGTGTTCCAGACACATCTGAGCTCTAAAACTCTCAACGTTGGCTTTAGGAGTTCAAAGAGGGCCGGAGAGCCAGCCACACGGCCCCCCAGGTGCTGTTCAGCCACAGGGAGCCGCCTCTGGAGCTGAAGGACACCGACGCCGCTGTTGGGGACAACATCGGTTACATCACCTTTGGTACGAAGCAGGATCATGAACCTGTCCTCTAAAGGAGTCGCGGTACCGTTCTAGTCGTGTTAAACGTGTCGTCTCTTTTCAGTCCTGTTTCCTCGTCACACCAACGCCAACGCCAGAGACAACACCATCAACCTCATCCACACCTTCAGGGACTACCTGCACTACCACATAAAGTGCTCCAAGGTGAGTTCCCTCCTCCACCCACCCACTGAACGAGTCTGGGACCATTTACAGAAACTTTAAATATTCGGGTACAGCTTTTAGTGATTCCAGCAGCTCCTTAAATTCCCCCAAGGATGTTTTCTTCCCACGAGCAGACCGGCTGAGGAGCTCATCGGATCACAACCGAGTCCTTCAGGCCTTTTCTTTAACCGTCTCAGGTGTGAGTCTAAAGGTCCCACCTGAGGAGAACTCGTTCTGCCGTCTCTGGTGATCAGACAGGTTTCTGGGATGGATCATTACCTGCTTCCTGTCTCTAACCTGCTCGCCTTTTTACTCTGTAGGAGGGGCAGGGGGCGTTCAGGTGCAGATATCTTGATCAGATACCAGACAGAGGAGGTGACTGTTGGCTGCATCTGCCTTGAGTCAACATGAGTGACTTAATGAGCCGCTGTGGGTGGATGCACTTAAAACGTTATCTTCCATCATGTTCCACGGCTCTGGCACGCAGCGTTCAAAAACACAAACATGAAAACGAAACCCTTAGGCCATTCCCACCTGTACCTGGTCGGCCCGGCACGGATAGCATAGCTTGCTTACATATCTTGGTGGCCTGCCTTTTTTCAGGGTGCAGCGAGACTGTTTTTCAGCCCTCTTTCTGAGGTGGTCTGCTTCAGGCTGACCAGGGCCAACACCCACAAATTCAAACCTTCCATTAGAGCAAGCCTCTGATTGGTGGGTAGAATCACCCCACATGGGCTTAAGGCATGCTCAATTCATTAGCATGCTGATTACCTAGGAGCTGAAAATGTCTCTGACTGCATTCCTAAGCAAGGATGTGTGGAATCAACCGTCCAGGCTGGGGCCGACTGGAGCTACCCGGGCGGTGTGGAGCCGATGCTAGTGGGAAAGGGGCATCTGACACGGTGCCAGGACCAGAACGGCACTAAAAGCATCTTCTGAGGTTTGTCAGCGGCGCTAATCGCTCACCTGAATCTGACTTTGTGGTTGCAGGCCTACATTCACACGCGCATGAGGGCCAAGACGTCGGATTTCCTCAAGGTGCTGAACCGCGCACGGCCCGACGCTGAGAAGAAAGAGATGAAGACCATTTCGTAAGTCCTCTAGCTCCAGTGGTGCAAATGCAACATCTGCCAGTGAGAATAAAACCTGAACTGGAGTTCCTCTGGGCGAACCACCAGCTCTTTTATTTCCTTTATCTTTATAGACGTGAGTCACTGTGTGCTCTCCAGGTGTTGGCCTCGGCTCTGACTGTGCTGGTGTTTAGAATGGGACGTGCTTGGGTGGGCCACGGCCATCTTTGTTTAGTCAGTGATGTGTAACAGAAGCGAGGCTGAGCTTTCAACACAAACTTCAACAACAGAACGAGTGCCACCAGAACCTCAGGTTTACCCTAATAAAGGAAAATGAAACCGTCAATCACAGAATAATAAACGTTACGGCTGATCAAAGGGAGCTGCCGCCGGCGTATCACTATCGCTTCTATTGTGTTCATCTACAAACGGAATCTTCCTGCTAGCAAACAGCTGATGTTCTTTCCCACATCTGGATCTAATCAGTTTCCCTCTGGGATTAATAAAGTATTTTTGAATTGAATTTAATTCTTTTTTTTTTTTGTTCCAGTGGGAAAACATTCTCCCGTTGAGGTCGACCTCTGCTCGGAACCTCTGAACTCTCCGGTGAACTCGCTTGAACGCACCACCGTGAGACCCAACGCCGCATCGGACAGGACTTCAGGACACCTCCCCCTCCCCCCGTCCAAAAAAAAAGGGCAGAAAGTCCAGCTTTTTTTGTTCATGTTTGTTTTTATTTTCTGTTTGGATGAGTAAAAAAGTCGACTCCACATCAGGAAAGCCAAGGTTAAACTGAAAAGGGCATTCTTGTGCTTTGCATCGTTAAAGAGAATTATTAGTCCTATAGAAACATAAATATATATATATGAACAAAATAAATGACATTTTGATACGATGTTTTACTCCATTTGGTACTCTTGCTTGCCCATCAGCCCTCATCATGTTTGGGATGATTTCTCCTTCCTGTCTGTGCTTTCATGTCGCCTGTACCACCATCATCATCATCATTTAAAAAATAAAACACTTTAAAGAAACTTCTGGATTTTGTACCATAGAATGTTTCTGTACCTGATTCATAAGCTGCCTAGCGAGTGGTTCAGGGTTACTAACGTTATTTTTGGCCCTTGTATATAAGAAAATCCTCGTTTCATTGACGACGACTGTCGTGGAGCGGCTGCTAACGTTGTCTTTCAAACGATCTCTGCATGCCACTGTAGTGTAATGGTATATGCTCTTTTATGAAAGAGGAACCATTCTACATATTAATTTGAGATATTAATTTTTAATGAATTAATAACCAAATTTTATAGTTTTAAGAAGACTCAAAGGTTGTTTTCATCGTTAAACTGACGATAATATCCGTGAGTCTGTGTTTCAGTTCAATGAAGAGACAAGTTTGAAAGTTAAAAGTTTTAATTCTTCAAATTAAACTAATGATTTTGAAATGACAAGCATAGGAAATAACAATCAACATTGACAACTTTGTTGGACAATCTTTAACAGTTGATATTTTAAACTTGCTCAAATAGACCTTGTGTTGAATGTGTGAAAATTGAGAATGAGGTGAGATGAATGCGTGTGCGTCTGATTTTGCTTCAGGAAGAAACAGGTGTCTGAGTGAAAAGTGATGGTTTGAATAAACTTAGGTTTCGTTGGAAAAGATGCATCAAACGCTATCTGTTGTGTTCTGCCTCACCGTACGAGGACCCTCGTTCAGATCCGGACCTCAGGAGGATGTTTATCCAGGTCACACCTTGGCTGGCAGAGGAGACGAAGGTGTGCGACGATCCGGTCCAGAGATGCCCCCCGGTACACGTTGTTGAAGCATTTGCAGATGCGCTTTCTTAAGTTTAATTTACTCAGAAAATCAAAGACTCTGGACGAGTCTGCGTTAGCGGTTGCAATTCAGCTATCCTGTCTGGCTTGACAAGAATAGCGAAGGGGGGAGGGAGAGACAAGAGCCGGTGGGGCTCCGTTCCCCCGTTAGCGTTTGTTACACGTCCTCTCTCTTTCCTTGTCAAAACAAACTGAATCATGAACTGAAACTTACCAAACCCAGTTCTCTTCTCAAAGCAAACGTGTGCGTCAGCAAATGTGTTTTGAATTTACTGTGAGAGTGTGTGAGTGTGAAGGTCACCACTAAACATCTTCAAAACATTACTTAATTAAGCATTGCTTCATTATAGTGATTATGATTAACCAAAGCATAATAATAATTCATTTGATTAAAACACATTTATAATGAGTAAAATGGTAAAATGATTATTTAGCATTAATAAACAAAGGAAGCGTAAGACTCTTTTATTATGACTAGCTTCCATGAGAATAACATCTTCTGGCACTGCAGGTGGCAGATGTTATGGTTTGCAGCAGACTCTTGCAAACTTCATGTCGGCAAAGGTCTTAATCTGTGGGTTAAAGTTCTGAGCGACCCAGCTCTGACCCAGCCGGGCCAAATGCAACCTTTGGCACAGAAAACCCATATTTCCTCATGTTACACCACTGAACGATGAACAATGTGACGTACTCACTGCAGCGGATGTCTGAAAAGGAGGCGGTCCTCTGTTGAAGGTGAAAATACGTCCTAAATGCATCGTTCTGCTCCTGGTTCTAATAAAGCCCAAATAGTCCAAAATGTATCTAAAAGCTCTTTAAAACCAGCTGTCTCCATCTTGTTCCACTCCGTATCATCCCGTGTACCAAACCAATAGAGCACTGTGATTGGCCCATCATTGTGGACCAATCACAGTGCTCTGTTGGTTTGAAACCCTGATGGAGAGCTGTGATTGGCCAGCCAGAAGGCTGCAGATGTTCCAATGGAGCATTCCTTGACCGAAGTTTCGTCTGGTTCACCAGGTTAGGGAGAATCCCACCCTGGAGAGGATTGTGAAAC
Source organism: Nothobranchius furzeri (assembly GCF_043380555.1). Taxonomy (NCBI): domain Eukaryota; kingdom Metazoa; phylum Chordata; class Actinopteri; order Cyprinodontiformes; family Nothobranchiidae; genus Nothobranchius; species Nothobranchius furzeri. The sequence continues at coordinate 47,321,950 of NC_091754.1, read as the reverse complement.
AACCCATTCAGAAATGTGGAGGAGCTTCTTAAAGAGCGGAGTGCAGCTGGAGTTGGTGCTTCAAGAACCACCACGCACAGACGTATGCAAGACATGGTTTCATCTGTCGCAGTCCTTGTGTCAAGCCCCTGTTGAACAAGAAACAAGGTCAGAAGTGTCTCACCTGGGCTGAAGATGAAAAGGACTGGACCGCTGCTGAGAGGACCAAAGTGATGTTCTCTGATTAAAGTAAATGTTGTAATCAAGGTTCCAGAGCCTGAGGATAGTAATGGGGATACTCCAGGGCTGAAATGTCATTCCAATGGGTAGGCACTACTCCTAGCATCTCACTGGATGTTTCTACTTGAGTCTACACGAAAATAAACACACACACACACACACACACACACACACACACATATATATATATATATATATATATATATATATATATATATATATATATATAATGTGCTGTCAGTTATGTATGAAACTGACATAATGGGGTTCCACAGGGATGTGTTCTCAGAGCTTTGACATTTACTCCATTGACAAATGACTCAGATGCAATGTCGTCAATAGTTTATCTTTAATTTTTGATATTGTTAATTCATCTTTACACCTTGCTTTCTATGATGCTTCTAACCGCATGACTTTGTCCTGTTTTTTTGTTTTTTAATTTCTGGTGTTTTGCTGATGAACAGGTTATAGACATACATTGTGATTCAATTCTGAAAAATTCGATAACATTTTTGACTTTGAGGCCAGCAGAACCTGCTTTATGGTTACTACATGTTGCATAAAACACAAATAAAACAAATAAAAACGAGTCCAGATTCCCTTTGAAACCTTTATTTGATCCAGATCAGTGAAAATAAACTTCAACCTCAGAGACTTTGCAGATTTGACACCAATGATAGTTTTAAACAGACAAGATAAGGGCAGAGAAAAACTTTCCCATCTCAAGCTTTCCACGCATAAGAAGAGGATTTTCTGTGGATGTGCTTCATTCTTTGGGATTTCCTGAACAAACCACCACTTCTTCAGTTTTAGAGCTTTCACCAGGGTCTTTACGGGCCGTGGATTTGTTTACACCAGCACTTCCTGGCTTTCTCTCAGCCTTCGGCTCCTCTTTGGGTGATTTCTGTAAGTTAGGCTGTTGCTGACCTGAAACACAAATACAGATTTTGTTTTTTAGATTTCAAACTTTAAAATGTGTTTTTCATTCCTTGGTTTTTCTGTGTGATTCTCTCTGAAAGAAATTGGCTTCTTTTAAGTTAGATTTGATTTTGAAGCCTCTGATTTGTTAATATGTGATGGTGATCTCATGCAGTTATGAGACGGCGGTGGTTTAGTGGCGTTATTAGCTGTTAGCAGTGTGTGTCGACGTGGAAGCACGCTTATTTTCACTCCTGCTTTTTTCTGTAAGGAATGACAAACAAGCGCTCTTCTGCAAAACTCTTCTAAAGCCAAAAGCAACATGAGGGCCAGCTTTTTGTGTTTTTTTTTTACTTGGCACGCACTTCTGATACCTGTAAGGTGTAAACAACGTAGACATCATGTTTAGTTTTGTTTACTCCTCTCAGATCATTTCACAAACAAACGGATCTTTTTATTTGCGTCTGTTTGTTTGCTGTTAGAAAAGAGCCAATCAGATTGTAGGATTGAACTGAAAGCCCTCGTCTGCTTTGGTGATCAAAGTTTTAAATCCGCTCGTTTTGTTTTCTATCAAGCCGGATCCACAACTTACCAGGCTGCAGGCCATCCTCTAAAGCAAACCCGGAGCTGCTGGGAGGAAAGCATAAGTAACGCACCCAAAATCAAACTGGCGGACCGCGTTTCTGGATGCTCTTGGGAGCTTTTCACTTCTAATCCTTTTAAATGCTACCTGGCAGTCCATGTCACCTGTCCTCCTCACCTCTCAGGGTCAGCAGTGCAGCCATAAAGGAGCTCTTTGTAGTCGTTGATTTCTTTCTCCAGCTTCATGGTGACGTTCAGCAGCCTGTCGTTCTTCTCCCCCTGCTGCTCCACCTGGCCCCTCAGATCCATCAGCTCTGCCTCCAGCTTTATGATGTGCCTGTAGAGAGGGTCCAGGCGCCTCTTGTACTCGTCCTTAGTTCCCCTCACCGCACCTTCCAAAGACAGGATCTGAAAGAAGAAAGATGTTTTGAGGAGCCGAGGAGACCCACATCAGTCCCTTCTGGAAAACGTCCCGTTTGTTTTTGGTTTTGTGCTCATGCAGGTGTCTGACAGGTGCGTTTCTCTGGTCCTAACCAGCAGCTCTACGTTTCATGGCAGGCCCAGTCAGGAGTGCTTCAGGTTATTATACCTGACACCACGTCCTTTACAGAGAAGATGCCGAGTGCACTTCCGGTATAGCTGGCTTCATGAGCTCTACTCACGGTGGTTTGGCTCGTCTGAATCTGAATTTCCACAGTTTTCCTCTCCTTCTGCAGCTCCTTCAGCTGTGACTTCCCAGTCTCACAGGCCTGGTTGGTTTGGGCCACCTCCACCTTGATGTCCTCAAACTGAAATGGGAGGAAAAGATGAGAAGAGGAGAATTTGGAGGAACTCAAAGGTCAGGAGAGCATCCGTACCTTGCTCGTGTACCAATCATTCATCTCCTTCAGGTTCCTCTCAGCTGCCATTTCATACTGGACTCTGATGTTTTTGATGACGTCAGCCAGGTTGGAGTTGGAGGACTTGATCTCCACCTTGACCTCTGAATCCTTGATCTGTTCCAGCAGATCCATCACTCTCTGCAGAATGGTTTAGGGACACGGTTACACATTTGCTCTGATTTAGAGGTTGTTTAGTAAAGTAGGAGCTCCAAACTCACATCCTGGTGTTCCATCTTCAGCAACTCAATATCTTGCTTCACCAGGTCGAGCTCCACCTGCACCTGAGCTTTGTTGGTTCTGATGTCATCAATGACATTGTTCAGCTTTTCCAGGTCTTTTTCCAGCTCCTTCCTGGCCTTTATCTCGTCATCCTGCCTGGAATCAGTGACCTGTTATCACAAGTCCTCCAGAGGAAGTTAAACGTTCTAAAGACACTCACCTGTTGTCAAAGTCATCGTTGGAGAGTCTGCAGCTGTCGATTTCCAGCAGCAGCTTGGCATTGTCCAGGGCCAGGTCGTTGATCTGTGGGGTTCATGTGATTATAAATAAAAACATGAATAAATAATAAAGGGTGTTAGGACCCACCTTCTTCTCCAGCTCATCCAGAGGTTCATGGATCTTGTCCCAGTCGCGCCCCTTGGGGGTTTTCCTTTTGGCCAGAATGTCATCGATCTTCTTCTGGACCTCCTGGTTGTCCTCCTGCAGCTGTCTCACTGTGTCCATGTAGTTGGACAGCCGGTCATTCAGATCGCGCAGAGTCTGCTTGTCGTCCCCGGGGGCGGCGGAGGAGTTGCGCGGCGCAGGAGACCGAGAGGGCGGCTCGGATTGTCTGGACGCGGGCGCGGAGTCTCTCTCCGGCAGCAGCAGGTTGCGCAGACCCTCCGGAGTGGAAACGGACGCCTTTGCGCCCCTTCCTCCGGCTCCGCCATAAACAGAAGCGCTGCTGGTCGGCCGAGACATGTTGGATAGGAGAGATGCACACGAGAGGCTTGATGCGTAATGGAGACTCACCTGGACGCAAATGATGCAGGTGAGTTTTATATCTGCTCCACGCGCGCATACCCGCCCCCGGGGATGCCTTTGGGTCTTGTGTGGTGGACAAACAGGTTCAAGGCTGAAATTTTAGAATTTCTCTGGAATAATCCACCTGGCCTGCCTTGATTGGACGCGCGCGCCTCATTGGGCAGGTCCGTTGGTCCGTGCGCCCTTCAAAAGGCTGTCGGGCTCGTCTCCGCTCACCTGTTCAGACCGACCTCAGACCCAAACGTCACCATGTCCTTCAGCAGCCAGACCTACAGCCCGGGCAGCGGGGAGAGGCCCAAAAGCAAGGAGAAGAATGACATGATCGGACTCAATGACAAGTTCGTCGCGCTGATTAACAAGGTTTGTGTTATTATTATTATTATTATTATTATTATTGTTGTTGTTGTTATTGTTATTATTATTATATTAATACTATTATTATTAAAACTATTACGTCTCTGTTTAAAATTACATTAAAATGTCATTAAATATCTTATATATTTATTTATTTAATTAAGAGGTAATTATCTTTTTCTGTCAGTAAACTGTATTTTTTCTAAATATTCTGACTCTTGTTTTCATATATTTTATTACAAAACTTTAACATTAAACATATTAAAATGTGTCTTTGAGACAAATACTTTGAGTTTTTGCTGCTTTATCATCACATGGAAATCTGGAACCCGAGGCCACAACAATGAACCTTCTCCAAGTGGGTAGGCGCACCTAGGGAGCCACCTTGTGGAAGATCTAACAGCTTCTAGTTGTTTATGGAAGGCCAACAGTAAATATAATCAGACTCCCATCCGTCCTTAAGGATTTAGATATAAAATCTTAGTCTGAACTCTAAATTATGTAATTTTTTTGTTTAGTTTTACTACTAAATTTTCTTTAAATGATTTATTATAATATTATAAAATTATAAGAACATTAATATATATTGGAATAATATTAATATGACTAATAAAATAGACAGTTACCCATGAAGTACTTATATCCTCCACCAGGGGGCAGAAACATGTGTTTGATTGTAAACATATTATAAAATTATAAGAACATTAATATATATTGGAATAATATTAATATGACTAATAAAATAGACAGTTACCCATGAAGTACTTATATCCTCCACCAGGGGGCAGAAACATGTGTTTGATTGTAAACATTTGACTCAAAATAAGACTTCTCTTTGTTTTTAGTGGTTGAAGATTACCATAGTTTACTGCGTACGTGTGTTTACCTGTAATCTAGTTACTTTTAGTGTATGGCTGCTTTAATGAGCGAATTTCCCCCCTGTGGGATCAATAAAGTCTATTCTATTCTAAGATCAGTGTTGGGAATGTTACTTTAAAAAAGTAATTAATTATAGTTACTAATTACTTTGTCAAAAAAGTAACTCAGTTACTTACCAAGTTACAAGATTATAAAAGTAACTAATTACCAAGAAAAATAAATATTTTGTCACTTTTTTCCCATTAAAGAATACAAGAAATTAGGTTCTCCTCTTAATTAGACTTAATTTACTATAAATGACTACAACACTGAAATATAAATGACTAAAGACTGGAACATAATAAAATGTCCAAAGTTTTATTTTTATAAAACTGATTAATTGAAATAAATGGACACTCAACAGGAGGAACTACAAACAGGAGCATGACTCTAATCTAGACTATTAAAATGTCACTGTGTGATATTTAACCCCAGTAAGCAAACAGAAACACATGTAAAGGTTCCTGAGCCTTTAAATGGTCTCTCAGTCTAGTTCAATAACGGAAATGAATGTAGTTTTGCACATTATTCTAATGTTTCCAGCTTCACATAATTGTGTGTTTTAGCAGCATTTCTGTTGCTGGTAATCTAGTAATGGTTAAATAAATAAATAAAATCCTTTAAAATGACACTAGAAGAGGCACAAGCCTGATGGAGGACTTAAATGTACTAACTTGGGTCAGACCCAAACACAGAAGAGCTGAAACTGGGTGGTAAACACACACAGGTAGTAAATAACACCTGAGCTGCATGACGTCTGAGACTGATGCATCAGTGTTACAGCGGGACTAAAGACGTGATCAGGAACGGGTTACAGCTGGATGATCTAGGAAGGTAGAAGATCAGGACGTGCAGCAGTGCTCCTCACCCGGCGGCGTGATGAGCCTGTAGAGAGGGTGCAGCGATCTGGTAGTTCCCTTTGATCTGCTAAGGACAAAAGTAACTCATGAGGTGAAAAAGGAGACGCAGGGAGATCAAAGACAGGAAATAAAAACAAGAAAACAAAACAGTTGGAAAATTAAAATGCAGGTAGATTTATCCACTACAGCTTTTATCTTTAGAAAGCAATAATTTATCAGCATTTTTTGATACAATTCAGTCCCACATCCAGGGCCGTTTCAAGGCATTTTGGGGGCCAAGATTCCACCCCCACCCCCAAGCCTGTGAGTAATTCATTTATGGGGTATGGGGTTGGTGTGCTGACATGTAGTAAAGATTACTCATAATCGTAATTTATGTAAAACTAGACACAGCATTAAAACAGAACAGATTTTCAGTTCAGCGGTTCTTTTGTTTCTCAGGTGAAAAACCTGGAGGATGAGAAGAAGAAGCTAAATAAGAAGCTGGAGTTGCTCAGAGGGCAGGAGACATATGCTGGAAATGTTGATGACATTGTGAGGCAGCTGCACAACGACCTGGAGCAGAAGATCGACAGCCTGCTGCACGAACAGAAAAAACTGAGGGATGAGCTCAGCAAGATCCAGAAGGAGAAGGACACCTCCAAGAAGAGGTCAGTAGGTCAAGCTCGTCTCCGTCTGCTCGGGTTTGTTTAAAAACTGAGCTCGTTACTGATAATCCTTCAATGTTTGCAGTTATGAAGATGAAAGGGAGCAAAAAGTGGACAAAGAAAATGAGTTTATCATCACCAAAAAGGTACGGAAGTCTTCTTCTGTTTAAATGACAACGTCTGAACTTTATTCAGCTGCAAAATGCCTAAATAAGGGCATCCTGCACTCAAATGCGTGTGTGTGTGTGTGTGTGTGTGTGTGTGTGTGTGTGTGTGTGTGTGTGTGTGTGTGTGTGTGTGTGTGTGTGTGTGTGTGTGTGTGTGTGTAACAGAAAGTGGATGAAGGTCACCTGGACTTGGTGAACGATGCTCTGGAGCTGGAGAAACTGAGCAGACTGCTGGACTTCCTCAGGCTTGGCTTTGATGAGGTCATGACAGATCCAACATTCAGCTCTGCAGAAAAGGTGGAAAACAAAAATTATTTTCTAACCAGCTGATTCGCTCGTGTCCATCCCCCACAGGAGATCAGGGAGCTGGAGTCCATGATCAACAACGAGGTGGTGGTCCTGGATGAGAGCAACAAACGCTCCCTGGATATGGGTGAGATCGTGAAGAGCACCGAGGCTCAGTATGCCACTCTGGCCTCCCGCGCCCGGGAGGAAGCAGAGCTGTGGAACCAGAAAAAGGTAAAAAAAAAACATGAGAAGATTGATTATATTACTGCAGATAAATGCCGTAACTTGTCCGCTCACGTCTTCAGATGCACGATCTGGTTCAGAGTGCTGGACAGCGGGAGCAGGAAGTTCGTGATATAAAAAGGGAGATCTCAGATCTGCTGCGAATCATCCAGAGACTCAAGGCAGAGCTGGATGGTCTGAAGAGAAGGGTAGGGATGAGAGAACGTATACCCTTCATCTCCTTTCAGACAGGTGCTGATCTCCTTTTTACTTCTGTATGTTTTAGGAAGAGGCACTGAAAAACGACATTGATGCTGCCAGAAAAGACGGCGAAGACGACTTAGACAAGGCCCGAGGGGACATCCGACTGGTGGAGGACGCCCTGAATAAATGCAAGCAGGATTTGGCCAGGCAGGTCAAGGAACATCAAGAGCTGCTGAACCTCAAACTGGCCCTGGACATCGAGATCGCCACCTACCGTAGACTGCTGGAGGGCGAGGAGCAGAGGTACGGTCCAGTCTCCAGGATGACATCACTCATTTAAATACTCCTACTAACGTTTGTTTCTTCTTCGTTGGTGTGAAGAATCAACCAAATCATGCGCAACTCAGGTAAGAATATTTTTATGAAAAGCTCCAATAAGCTTTAAAAACTAAAACATGGTGATTGGTTGTGTTGCATGTTTGTGTATGTGTCCTCGTGTCTGCCAGAACATTAACATTTATGTCCTTTAGTTTCTATAAAAATATTAATGATCTGTTTTACTAAGATTACTAATATTCCACTGATGATCAGTTTGTTTTAAGTCTGACCCCATTTTCAAGAAAATAGTTTTTTTTTCAATAATTTAAAAAATTGTAAAATGAGATTAATTATTATTTTAGATTTTGTTGAATTTTTGGACCTTTTATGACGTATGACCCTTTAGGAGTCCTTAATCATCCTCATGACTCTTTAGGCCCCTCCCTGGGCTGCCACCTTACCGTGGTGGAGGGCCTTCGGTAGGGTCACCCATGGAAAACAGGTCCTAGGTGAGGAATCAGACAAATTATGAAGAAAATTATGAATGAAAACGTGTTCCCTCGCCCAGATGGGGTCACCGGGGCTCCCCTCTGGAGCCAGGCCTGGAAGTGGGGCGCGTTGGCGAGCGCCTGGTGGCTGGGGTTTCACCAATGAAGCCTAGCCGGGCACAGCCCGAAGAAGAGATGTGGGTCCTCCTTCCCATGAGTTGTGAGCCCATGGGAAGGAGGACCCACATCTCAAAGTGGTTGGGTACAATGTGTGATGGGTGGTAGCCGAGGGCGGGGTCTGATCCTCAGCTACAGAAGATGGCTCTAACGCTCATGTTGGCAACAATGGTGAGACCTGGAGATGTCTGGTTGGGAGGAACAGCCCCCCGATCTGAGTCCGAGCAGTGTTTTGTTATTGGACTTGTGAGCTCATCATGGATTGTCCATAATGAACACCATGTTCAGACATATGTGCTCTTGGCACCAGGATACCTTAGGCTGCAGCTTGATGATCGACTTTAGTACCGTTTCATCTGATCTGCAACCGCATGTCTTGGACACTCCATCTGGTGATGAGATGGCTCTGATGGTGGGGGAGGATGCTGGTCAGACCTGGCAGATCTAAACATATTGTGAGGGTGTTGGTTGACGCGGCTCTGCAGTAATGCGTGGACATCGGGGGCAGTTCCACTGGACTGGCAGACCCCTATTTAAAAATGGGGACCGCAGTGTGTGTTCCAGCTACAGGGGGATCACACTTCTGAGCCTCCCTGGTAAGGTCTATTGAAGGGTTCTGGAGAGGAGGGTCTGTCGGGTTGTTGAGCCTCGGATTCAGGAGGAACAATGTGGTTTCATTCTGGCTGTGGAACACTGGACCAGCTCTATACCCTTAGGGGGTCCTGAAGGGTGCGTGGGAGCTCCCCCAACCAATCTACATGTGTTTTGTGGATTTGGAGAAGATGTTCGACCACGTCCCACAGAAGGCCCTGTGGGGGATACTCCGGGAGTATGGGGTACCAGGTCCTCTGATACGGGCTGTTAGGTCTCTGTATGACCGGTGTCGAAGCTTGGTCCGCATTGCCAGCAGTAAGTTGCGAGAGTTGGACTCCGCCAAGGCTGCCCTCTGTCACCGATTCTGTTCGTAACTTTTATGGACAGGATTTCTAGGAGCAGCCAAGGTGTTGAGGGGATTCGTTTTAGTGGCCTGAGGATCGGGTGTCTGGTTTTTACAGATGATGTGATCCTGTTGGCTTCATCAGAACGTGATCTCCGGCTCTCGCTGGAGCGGTTTGCAGCCGAGTGCGAAGCAGCTGGGATGAGAATCAGCTCCTCTAAATCTGAGACCATGGTCTTGAGTCAGAAAAGGGTAGAATGCCTTCTCCGGGTCAGGGATGAGGTCCTGCCCCAAGTGGAGGAGTGTAAGTATGCCAGGGTCTGGTTCATGGGTGAGGTAAAGATGGAGCGTGAGATCGATAGGTGGATTGGTGCTGCGTCTGCAGTGATGCGGGCGTTACCGGTCGACCTACGTTCCTACCCGCACCTATGGTCATGAGCTTTGGGTAGTGACCGAAAGAACGAAATCATGGAAGTGGCCGATATTAGTTTTCTCTGCAGGGTGGCTGGGCTGCCCTTAGAGGCTGTAGGTGAGAAGCTCGGTCATCCAGGAGGGGCTCAGAGTAGACCTGCTGCTCCTCTACATCAAGAGGAGCCAGTTGAGGTGGCTCTAGTTAGGCATACCTCCTGGACGCCTCCCTGGTGAAGTTTTCCAGACACGTCCAACCGGGAGGAGACCCAAGAGTTTAAATAATTATTTTTACATTTGTTGAAACGAAGCTTATCTGTGTGTGAAAGACCCCAAAGTTTAAGGTTATAAATAAACAACAAGACTGTAGATGTGACCCTTGAACAGCATCTGTCCAGAATGATCATCAGTTCTTAACTTTATTTGATGTTTTGTGTTTTACTAAAACCAAACCTCTTTTTCGCTCAGATGACTAAAAACAAACCAACCAATCCAAGTCTGTAATTGCACGCAGACGTTCACCTGCTAGAGAGAAAACACATCCCAAAGAAGCCCCGAGTTGCAGAAGACACCATTGTCCCAATGACCACGCTCACCCTGGACACCACCTTTTCCCCAGACACCACCGCTTCCCCGGACACCACCGCTTCCCTGGACACCACCACTTCCCTGGACACCACCACTTCCCTGGACACCACCTTTTCCCCGGACACCACTACTTCCCTGGACACCACCACTTCCCTGGACACCACCTTTTCCCTGGACACCACCTTTTACCCGGACACCACTACTTCCCTGGACACCACCACTTCCCTGGACACCACCTTTTCCCTGGACACCACCTTTTACCCGGACACCACTACTTCCCTGGACACCACCACTTCCCTGGACACCACCTTTTCCCTGGACACCACCTTTTACCCGGACACCACCGCTTCCCTGGACACCACTACTTCCCTGGACACCACCACTTCCCTGGACACCACCTTTTCCCCAGACACCACCTTTTACCCGGACACCACTACTTCCCTGGACACCACCACTTCCCTGGACACCACCTTTTCCCTGGACACCACCTTTTACCCGGACACCACCGCTTCCCTGGACACCACCTTTTCCCCAGACACCACCTTTTCCCCGGACACCACCACTTCCCTGGACACCACCTTTTCCCAGGACACCACCACTTCCCTGGACACCACCACTTCCCTGGACACCACCACTTCCCTGGACACCACCTTTTCCCCAGACACCACCTTTTACCCGGACACCACTACTTCCCTGGACACCACCGCTTCCCTGGACACCACCACTTCCCTGGACACCACCTTTTCCCTGGACACCACCGCTTCCCTGGACACCACCTTTTCCCCAGACACCACCTTTTCCCCGGACACCACCACTTCCCTGGACACCACCTTTTCCCAGGACACCACCACTTCCCTGGACACCACCACTTCCCTGGACACCACCACTTCCCTGGACACCACCTTTTCCCCGGACACCACTACTTCCCTGGACACCACCACTTCCCTGGACACCACCTTTTCCCTGGACACCACCTTTTACCCGGACACCACCTTTTACCCGGACACCACCGCTTCCCTGGACACCACCACTTCCCTGGACACCACCTTTTCCCTGGACACCACCGCTTCCCTGGACACCACCTTTTCCCCAGACACCACCTTTTCCCCGGACACCACCACTTCCCTGGACACCACCTTTTCCCCGGACACCACCTTTTCCCTGGACACCACCTTTTCCCCGGACACCACCTTTTCCCCAGACACCACCTTTTCCCTGGACACCACCACTTCCCTGGACACCACCTTTTCCCTGGACACCACCTTTTCCCCGGACACCACCTTTTCCCCAGACACCACCTTTTCCCCGGACACCACCACTTCCCTGGACACCACCTTTTCCCCGGACACCACCTTTTACCCGGACACCACCGCTTCCCTGGACACCACCGCTTCCCTGGACACCACCTTTTCCCCGGACACCACCACTTCCCTGGACACCTTCGTCACCAAACCCCTCAAGAAGCACCTGCTGATCCGAGTGCTGCAGGAATCAGGAAGACTGGTTCTGTCCGAACCTTACTGTGTCTCCGACTGAGCACCCATACAAAGACTGTCTTCAGCAACACTAAACCTCCAAAATGTGAATTTATTTACTCAAATTAAATTATACTAAACTATTTAAGCCCCACGACATTTTTACAGTAACTTTGATTTTAAACCAATAATCTCACTCAGTGATCTCTCTCCTGGTTGTGTGAACGTCTGGCTGCAGCTCTGTGGCGGTTCTCCTTGGTTCTGGTCTCCATGTGGTGTAAATCAGTGTTTTCCAGAAGGTGTCTCTATCCCTGTTGGCATGTTGGAAAGACTTTCGGTGTTTTCTTTTAATCTTCCTCTGAGTCATCGCCGTCTGGAACGCAAGAACGAGGCCTTCTCATAGTGGCTCTAGAACCATACTGTTGTTGGTGTGTGTGTGTGTGTGTGTGTGTGTGTGTGTGTGTGTGTGTGTGTGTGTGCATTGCTGCACTGTTCTTTTTAACACTTTGAAGCGATCAGACGAGGGTTTTGTGTGAATAAATAAAGCAACATGATTGATAATTCTGCTTCTCTTCTTTCTTACGAACATACGCAGTCATCCTGTTCCTCCTCCTCCTTTCCCGGTTGTCGTCCATCTTCCTGACACACATGACATTCCAATGTGGAAAATATGCCAGGACATGTCGTGACCCAGAAGTACAAGCTATATGTTTGTTTCTACATGTCCCAACAGTTCAGACCTTATTTAATGTCATTAAGGAGGATTTTCCACCTCGGCTGACTGTCTCTCTCCCATCCACAAACAAAAGTCACCAGACGTCTGACCAGGCCTCTAATCAAAAGCTTTTACGTCTCCAAACAAAACGCGGACCTGGAACACAACCCTAATCCTGCTGCAGCTTTTTATCCATCGACATACATATATATGTTTTTGTTTTTATATGGTTTTATCTCAAACTGGAAGCTTTACATTTCCACCTTTGAAATGCAAACATCGTCACTCCTTTGTGTGATCCGGTGGCAGGAGCTAATCTCTCTCGTCTAGAGGACCCTGCTCCTCAGCTGCATACCAGAACAGAGATAAACACTGGCGAGGAGTTAAGGAGCAGCAGGCAAGGAGAAGAAACAAATCTGTTCGCTTCAAGACGTGATTTTTGCTTTTCTTTGGGATTTTCCAGCAGAAAGTCGATTCCCAGAAGATTAAAAGCCCTCTGGGTCTGCTGAGGGTCACGCCCACCTCTAATTTACTCACAATAAACATTTTAGCTTTGTTTCACTCATCTTCACGTAAAACCGATGAGTTATTTTTATTGTGCAAAAGCAGCCGGTGAGACGTTCCCATCAGGCATCATTTAACCTCAAAGGGGTCCGGTGAATGTCTGCCTACAGGTCTCCTGGTTTCCTTCTCCTTTCTGAGGTTTTATGATCACATGAGTCAAATTTACCCTGACATAAAAACTAATGTCCACAAAGCACTGTGAGTTTTGTAAACACAGTAAACAGAGTCGTTTACATAAAATAACAATCACACAATGGAAGACCAGCAGAAACTAATATTTGTAAAAAGGCTGGATCTAACCTTTACTGCCCCCTTCTGGACAAACAGAATCTGTATTTTATTCAATTGTGACACTTTAGGTTTCATTCAACAACAAGTTATAACAGAAAGTGTCACTGAAATAAATAAACAGCCTAAAATCAGTGATAATGGAAAATGAATAAAGTTCACGACGAGCCTCAGCCGAGACCGAGCTTTGAGACGGCTCAACGTTCTGCCTGAAGGAAGTTTCATGAGCTGTGTGTGCGGGGTCTGTTGTGGTCTTCAGTCTCTGCAGCTGCTGGTATAAATGTCTCCTAGAGACGTGTCCATACCAGGATGTGTTTGGAAAAACGCCACAATCCTGTAGCCCGGCACGCCTTCCTATAGATGTGCAAGGCAAACGTTTGGTCTAGCTCATCAGGCTAACGAAGTCCAACGAAGCCATTCTGGGAAAAAGGACAGCAGCATTTTTCAGCCGCCTCACAAAATACATGAAACTGTTTAAAGATCAATTTCACTGAGAAAACAAGTTTTATTGATTATGTCTGATTCTAACGGGTTGCTCTGAGTGTTTCATGCAGGCTGAAGATGAAAATTGTCTCCTACACCTAGCATTAGCATTAGCTTCTGACAGAAAACAGATGGTGAAACTCTAGGATTAGAAAAGCCTGACAGATCTATGTCACACTGTCACTAACATTCATGGACTCATCCATCTGGACTCACAATGGGGAAGGCTGTTGTTGGTTTAGTTTCCAGCAAATAGAAGCTAACTGTTAGCATTAGCGACCCCACCACACAGCAGACCTCCTCCAGGCTTGTGTTATTGGTGGATTTAAAACATCTTCGTTGCAGTGGTAGAGTTGTGTTGCTGTTAGCCAATCAGAGGAGAGATGTCCACATATCAGGAAGTGACTCCAGATCCTGCCGTGTTCCACCTCTCACCTGCATTCTCTGTGTTCTAGAGACCACTGCAGGTGCTTTAATGAGTGAAGTTAAGTTCTGAGCCACAAATAAACAAACAAAATGAACTTAAGATTGTAAACATCATTGAGGGACTAGAGAGGTGCTTGCCCATGCCGAGTCCTAACCTCAACGCTGAAACGCTGAGTCAGCAAATTTCAATGACACATCTTACAACTGTGCTAAACCTGTCAAGGACAAAAGAACAGGGGAAGAGGAAAACAGATCCAAGTTGGACATTGATAAGAGGTTGTTTATTGGTGGAAAAGTCATGAATGCAACATTACCAAATAAACTGGAGCCAGAATCCACCCAACGAATGGTTTTACTGTCCTGTGAAGGGTGTCAAGACAGCCACGTTGGCTGGATGTGTACTCGGCCCCCCTTTCTTTGATCCCTAACTGGCTCCTGACTTGATAAAACCCTAGATTTCCACTGGTGTCTGACACATGAAGTTTTTCTCAGGGCCTGTTGCATTACCAGTTTCGTAAGGTCCAAATTCTTGCAGAACAAACTCAATAAATATTCAGATTTGTAGTTATTTTGTCAGATAAAATCCTCTCCTGGTTCTTGTGTCCTTCTCCACCGGTCTCTAAGTTTTTGGAGAAGTTTGTATGCAGGTTCTGTGTACTGCCTGTTGGCCAAGCCCAGCACCAACGGCACCACAGCCATACTTCCAATTCCAGTGCAGGACAGCACGATGTGGGTGGTGGAGCTCCACTTGGTGTCGATAATCAGGAACGTTATACAGACGTGCATGTAAATGAGGTAAGGAACCCAGCAGGCAAGGAAAGTCAAGGATACCGCCACCACACAGCGAGTGTACCGTAGGTTCAGCCTCTGCTCTCGGTCCGAGGCTTGACCTCCTCGCACTCCTGCACGATGGAGACGGCAAATGTCCTTCAGCTGTCCTCGGGTGATGCACAGAACACGTCCAGTCATGCCAGCAATTATAAGAATTGCAGGTAAAACCAGACCATACACCTCCAAGTAGATGAAAGCATTGGAGAACACCCGCCTGTAGGAGCAGCAGGTGGTTCCGTTAGCAGAACAGTTCGAAAGCGGCGACATCTTGGTCATTCTTTCACAGCAACTGTTCCAATGTGGTCCTGTCCAGTTGTTCCACCCAAAGGCGGGCAGGGACGCAAACAAAAGTGGGGGCATCCAAACGATCAGCAAGGCCAAAGGAAAACTGCGATGCATCCACAAGTTGTTGTAATGCAGCGGGTCAACGATGCAAATGTAGCGCTCATAGTGGACCATCACCAGGTTAAACAAAAACGCCAAGAAGAGGAAATTTGGAAATACGTGAGCCACTAGACAGGAGCTGAAACTCAGCTCGCGGTTCAGACCCATCAGCGGGATGAAGGGTAGCGCCACGCCCGTGCACATGTCAGCGACCAGGAGGCTGAGGAAGAAGTAGTTGGGCGTGTTGTGGAGTTGGCGGTTGCAGGAGATGCCCAAGATGATGGCCAGGTTAGCCAGGATGATTGAGGTCGACAGCGGCACGGTGATGGCGAAGATGAGGTTCTCCCCGGAGAGCAGCGCGTGGGAGTTCATCATAGGTGACGTCTGAAGAGCTCCGCCCTTTTGCAACCAATGCAGTCAAGGCTCAGTTACCCTAGAAGCAAGAAGAAACAGGAAGAGCGTAGACGGGGTCCACAGAAGGTTTGTTTGGGTTTGTGAGTTTTGTTTATCGAGGGTTGCAATCGCCTAACCCTAACCCTGTTCTTCGTGTCTCCAGGAGAAGCAGCTGGACACAGCAGAGCTGATTCTGGGAAATGTATCCCAAATCCCAAAGGCAGGAAATCAGCAAGAACTGTGTGTGCACTGATTCACCGCTGGTTGGTTTCACGGACGTTTGAATGTTAAACTGACTAACGCACCGCTCAGTTTAACAAGCTGCAGTTTTACTATCTTAAAATAGCGCTACTTAAAATTCTTTCTATCAACACAATCATTATACAGCCCCGGAGGCCACTTCACCAATTATTTATGAATTTATTTATCTCTACCATGTCATTTTATGGGTTTGTTGCATGAGAGGCTGCTGACACCACCAAGCAGATAAAGTTCCCAAAAGCGGTAACAAAAGCCCAGAACTACAACAATGCCTGTCATGGTGAAAAAAGCAAATGCTGCCTCTGCTGCAGCAGATCGGGGATGTAAAGCTGATGCTGTTCAATCATTTATCAGCCGGGAGTGTGAAGTTACATCTGGCTTTGTGTCTTCTGTATTTAGGAAGTGATGACAGTACACCTACCGGCTCCAAAGACTGTAAATCGCACCCAGCATCAGACATAAAAGGTGTTCTTTACGATTCACCTCCTTTATTTACCCTGTTCATAGCCATTTTCAAAATAAAGGTTCACCTTTCTGGGAAGCTGATTTTTTACAGCTCTTATTTTTAGACTTGCGTTGCCTAAAACACACGATCTACGTGAGCTCGGCCTGAAAAACGGATCACTGCTGAGCGTTTCCACTGCTTCTAGCCCCGTTTCAGCAGAATGACGGGAGTTTTATGGTATCAAAGTCCTGTTACAGTTTCTCTATATGGTGTCTTTAAAGGCGAATACACAAAGCAATTCAATCAGTCCCATCAGCAGCGATGAATGTTCTCCTTTTTTAACCGTTTTTCTTCTAAGCTTTTGGTTCAAACCTGCCAAAACTCAATTAAGTAAACCAGAAATCATGAATAAATATGCAGTTTTGTGAACTTTATATGCATAAACGTGCATAAATGTAATCAGAAGTATAAAAAGTTTTACCTGTTTTATGATGATTAGTCCAGCCATGCATCCTTTGTGAGAAGACGCTTAAACAGAGCACAGTTTCCCTTACATCTGTTCTCCTGCATGCTACATCCAGAAAAAGAAGCTTGAAGGTTTAGAGCTGGCCACAGGAGCCTCCACTCGGTGGGATGAGACGGAGCAAGTACCGAGGGCTCTTCCTCTCAGATGGTGTTCAGCGGAAGTGGAGGAGGAGGCAGCAGAGCGAGGCAGTATCCTTCAGCCAACTCGAGTTTTTGTTCTTGTTGTTGATTTCTCCTGGGATGGATGGATGGATGGATGGATGGATGGATGGAGATATGATGTCATCATCCTCTAGAAGTGATTCCTCTTTCCAGGATGACATCAGCTGTCTCCAGTCTCTTCACAGTGCTTCCCCACATGCCGTGAGGATTATAAAATATCCATATGCTTTCTCATTTACAAATATTGGCAATAAGAGTTTCAGAGTCTGGTTTCAGTACTTTGGAGTAAATATTTAATAGTAACCAAAATAACTAAGGTTACTCAATAAAGATGAATATGAATAAAAGATGCTGCAGGAGATGTTTCTGGACCACTCTTGTCATATTGCCTTACATTAGCTTCAAATAGCGATGCCAACCTATTAATTACATGTTTTGTTGATAAAGAATTTTAATCGCCTTTGAAACTTACAGTCCTGGGAAAACCTTGTCCAATTGTTGTGAATGCTCCGCTCATAATGATTGGATCCTGATCCATCAAACAGCACTCCGAAGTCCCTCCCCCTCTGCACATACCGAACAAATGGAGCTTGGAGCAGCTGAACAGGAAGTGAAGCCTGAGCGCAGCTAGCTATATTAGCTTATGTTGCATGTGTGGAAGTAGCGGAGGAGTTTTATGCTACTTCCCAGGTGGATCTTTGATCTAGTTCCCAGTGGCTTCTGTCTCAAGCCTTCAGTTGGGACATCGTCCAGAGAACTCCTGATCAGCTGAGTCCGTCAGGAGCCTGGAGGCTCCGCAGCGGTTATGTAGGTGCTTTATGTTAAAGTTAGAATATGGAACATTTTAATAAAAAGCTATATATTTTGAAAAACAATACCTCCACGGGGCAAATCAAATTTTTTTATTCTGTCGGGCACGATGCTGCATTTATGTTTACATCTACCAGCCAGTAGAGGGCACCGTTGTGCTAAAAACTCCGCTCAGCAAGGCGAGGCAAATGGCTGACTTGACAAGGCAAGCAGCTGATTGTGAGCCCAGAAGATGTTCAAATGGTAAATACTGTTGTAGAAGAAACATATTAGTAGAAAGTAGTCCTTATCTCGTACGATTTGTCTCTGAAGATGGTGCTGGAACGTGTCAGCAGTGAACAAACATCCCAGCAGCTGGAAAAAGCAGCTGACAACTCCGCATTCTGCTCTTATTCCACCTTTCATCTTTCCTATTCTTTTTTCTCTCCCTTTTCTTAAATTTTTTAATCACAATTTTAATATTTTTCTCATTTGAAACATATTTTTAATCATTTTTTTAAATCTTTTTTTATATTTAATTTTTTTGTTTTTGTTGAGAGGCGCTACATAAAAGATCTTTTTCTTTCTTTCTTTCTGATCATAAAACTCATGGAATTAAAGGAATGATGCCATAAACATTTTTTCAATAAAAGTCTGATGGTGACCGAGATAGGTCACGAGCGCTGAGATTGCGAGAGCTGAAAAGTTAAATAAAGAGTCGTCGTCGTCTTCCTCCGCTTATCCGGGTCCGGGTCGCGGGGGCAGCATCCCAACTAGGGAGCTCCAGACCATCCTCTCCCCGGCCTTCTCCACCAGCTCCTCCGGCAGGACCCCAAGGCATTCCTGGACCAGATTGAAGATGTAACGTCTCCAACGTGTCCTGGGTCGACCCGGGGGCCTCCTGCTGGCAGGGCATGCCCAAAACACCTCCCCAGGGAGGTGTCCAGGAGGCATCCTGACCAGATGCCCAAACCACCTCAACTGGCTTCTTTCGATCCGGAGGAGCAGCAGTTCTACTCCGAGTCCCTCCCGAATGTCCGAGCTCCTCACCCTATCTCTAAGGCTGAGCCTGGCCACCCTACGGAGGAAACTCATTTCAGCCGCTTGTATCCGCGATTTTGTTCTTTCGGTCATTACCCAAAGCTCATGGCCATAGGTGAGGATTGGGACGTAGATCGACCGGTAAATCGAGAGCCTGGCTTTCTGGCTAGACTCCCTCTTCACCACGACAGATCGGCTCAGCGTCCACATCACTGCAGACGCTGAACCAATCCACCTGTTGATCTCCCGATCCCTCCAACCCTCACTCGTGAACAAGACCCCGAGATACCTAAACTCCTCCACTTGAGGTAGGACCTCTCCCCCGACCCGGAGTTGGCAAGCCACCCTTTTCCGGTCGAGTAAAGAGTTACCAAACTCAAAGCTGAATGGTCAGAGTGGGGTGCGAACCCGGTGCAGCTGGTAAATGCTACAGTGACACCCAATGTGTGGCTCATACACCAGTCTCAGCATTCAGCAGCCTTTTTCCTGTTCCAGACTCTATATCACCATGCAGTATCCGACTGACAACACTTTTCCCCCGCCTCCTTTTGCGGTCCTGGGACAGATGATGGTGGACATGGCATGGATAAACTGCAAGAATGTGGAATGGTGCTGCCTCCAGATGGAGAGGCTGCAGAGCCAGGCCGAGCAGCAGATGGAGGTTCCAGCAGATGGCGACACACACTAGGAGGGTGGTGATGGGGATGATGTGCATGGGCAGAGCACTGGCCCGGTTCTAAATCACTGTTAGCGTTGTTAGCTCAACAATAACCACTAGCCTGCTTCACCGGATATTAGAGTAAAACAAAAAGATGCCGTGGCTTCTTTAGGGGTACTTCTGGGTCGCTCTGATGTACTGGCTTCAGTTCTTTAAACATCTCTGGAGCTTTTTGCCTGCTGGTATCCAATTACAAATGATGGTGCTGTAGCGTTAGCTTTGCTCAAATTCAGCAGCTTCACTGGCTTGCAGATTGTAAACAGCAACTAAATGTATTTGAGAGGAAAATACCGACAATACCCCGGCTGGCTGAGAAGGAAATCGGTTATAGTTCAATTTTTCTTCTAACATGATGGAATCATCAGGCTTCTGTCGTTATTTCACATGTTGCACCTTTAAAGATAAAAAAAAATTCTAGCTTTACCAAATCTTGGTTGCATGGCATTATTCCTTCAGGAAGGTTCAAATTCATGTTATGGTGTATTTGTTTGTGAAGATCTGCCCCAAGAGTGAACAAAACATTAATTCAGCCTTGTGTACATCTGTATTCATAACAGCTGTCATACACATGTTGTGTTTAAACACCGTGTTGGACGGAGGGTCTGCAGGCCGAGCTGCTCGCTTGGTTCTGCTGGAGATGAATGAGCTGTGCTCAGATAACAGTTTTAAACACAAACGTTCCTGAGTCTGGGAGCATGGGAGACACAACACAGAGGACAGGCTGGACATGGAAGCAGGAAGTGATGGAGCATCTTGGCTTTGCATGGACACCAGGCTCAGTGCCACAATAAATCAAACATCTAATCTGGTTTATTTCTGAGTGCAGCGGAAAAAAGTAATGCAATAAGATTAATTAGAAGTGGCCTGCAAGGACGATCAATGCTTCTTTTTTTCAGAACTCCTCGGATATATTTCCGTTAAAAAGTTTCTCTGAAGCATCCAGATCGGACTCGTAACTGCAGCAAATACAAAAGAGTGAAAAGTTTTCTCACTTAGCGGGTCATGTATTACAGAATGATGCTTTTCCACCATCAGGTGAGACAGCGAGCAGATCAGCAACTTTTTAAAAATACAGAGAAAGAAAACTGAGTTTAGCTAAAGATTCTCCCAAAACTCACATTTCTTAGCTACAACTTCCTGTATTAGGTCCTTTGCAGAATACAAATGTAATGGTAGCAAGATGCAGACCATAATGAGAGCTCGTGTTAAACAAGCACAAACCCTCGATCACATCTAACACAACTCACATAAACCACCAGTAAATCCATCCTCACAACATGCAGATAAAACAGCATTCAGGCTTTTAAAAGTGGAGTTCTGCAGCTTTTATGGGTGAGCTGTTCATTTTATACACAATGCCTGGTGCACAAGGAAAAGGCACTGGTGAGCAGGATGTCACCTGAAGACCCGCTTCCTTATTTCTGCTGAACAAATGAAAAACGTGATGTCAGTAAAGATCTTAACGAAAAGTTTCACCAACAGAAAAGCAGCATAAATGTGTACAGAAGGAAGAAACCAGTTTAGTCTGGTCTTCATCAGAGTCCCAGTAACTGCTGAACATTTTTGCTCACCTCTGAATCTTCTCATCCATCAGAAGAGACTCGTTGGTGGTTAGTGTGGTTAACACGGTGACTGACAAAAACACTAAACACACAATCATACTGGGCAGCAAAAACACGACAAGCGAGAAGCAAAGGTCGTGTTGAATATTTTATCTGTGGCGGATGTCTGTGAAGGTTCTTCACCACGGCTCATAAACGTCATCAGAAACTGTTTGATTGGGTTTGGAGAATTGTTGGACAGATGAGTAACGCCACGTCTCGGGAGGAATAAAACTTGTACATCTAATGCAGTTTGGTGCTAATTACTAGGCTGAAACAGTAAAAGCTAGCCTGGACAGACGAAGGATGACTAAACTGCTTCAGGTCAACATATGACCTTGTGACACACAAGTAATAACTCTGAAAATGCCTTGAATTAAGTAGACCAGACAACTCTTATCCATCAGATCGTGTCTGACGTGTCCTCCTGGGAGTACCACAGGGCTCAGTCCTGGGCCCAGGACTGTTCCGCCTGTACATCAATGACTGTTTAGTGGTGTGTGATGGTGTTTAGGTCCTAAAATATGCAGACGATCCTGTCATTATGTCATCTTATTCCCGTGGAAACCGTTTCCCAGGTTTAAAGCTCTCCTCCTGTAGATGTACTGGATCAGAAACCTCTGCAGGATCACTGCCGCTACAAACTCAATAAACATGCTTAGTTCAGACAATCTAGTAACTCAGGTGTTCGGCTTGTTTTTACGACATGACTACTCAAGCACCGGCCTTTGGTGCTTTTTGCACCTGAAGCTACTAAAGAGTGGAACAAACTGATTTTATCACACAAAGTTTAAATTGATCTTCCATTTTGTTACTTCATATGTTCTTGCTTGAATATGATTTAGTTATTCTCCAAGGGAAATGTTATTTCTGGCTAAATTCGGCACAAAGCCTCTGCGTCATGTTTTATTCTTCGTGATGATATAAGCTGATATAATAAAACAAGGCCTGTAAAAATGGCTGTGGAATAAACATCTGGGCAGTTTTTCATGACGTCATAATATAAGATATACTCCTTTTCTATTTGTTGTTTAAAAATAACATGACAATGTTTAATAGTAATAAAAGTTGCTTATTTACATAAAGGTGAGGCTAGAAAATATGGAAGGAAAACACCTAAATCATGAGTGAGTGGGCAGCATGAAAAAACCCCACAGTGATTCCCTTACACAAAATCATGATAGTTAGCTTCATGCTAACATGCTATTTATGCAACAGCTGGTATTTAGCCGAGTCATAGCATAAATCGCTAACTCACTGTTAGCTTTAAAGCTAGAAATCATCACCAAGTAAAGCTAAACTTTCAGTTTTTAAGATTAAGCGCTAAATCCATCAGGCTCAGACTGTGCCTTAAACATCTCCAGGTCGTGATGCAAGTCTCTAATGTCCAGAAACACACCTTTGGCAGGTGAGAGAACAGGTTAATTTTCTGTCCACAAGCCCTGTAAATAACTTTGGCCTGGATTCGGAGCGTGCTGCTTCAGATGCATCTTTATCTCCTAAATGATAAACACACATGAACTAGATGGATAAGTTACCCAGACGGG
Source organism: Nothobranchius furzeri (assembly GCF_043380555.1). Taxonomy (NCBI): domain Eukaryota; kingdom Metazoa; phylum Chordata; class Actinopteri; order Cyprinodontiformes; family Nothobranchiidae; genus Nothobranchius; species Nothobranchius furzeri. The sequence continues at coordinate 47,299,103 of NC_091754.1, read as the reverse complement.
AGGGTTTTGTTTTATTTACATGAAAAACTTCATCCGAGAGCAGGAACAGCCCACACACACGTCCTCGGACGCAAAAGTTACAGTTAAATTACAGGAAATGGGCTTCATTTAACATTAAAAGTGGATGTGGCCACCGTGAATCTGTTGGATTATCTGAACATTTAAACAGAAAAAAGCAGAAAGACTTTTTTTCCGAATCTTCAGCATCTACCAGTGACACACAGGAAGGATGAAAAACCAGAGATTAGTCATAATCCTGAGGAGAAAAGGGAGGATCCGTTCTCATCAACAACAGTCAGTCTCTCCTGACTCAGTTCCTCCGCTGGGATTTATCGATCAGGTCTCTGGAGGCAGAAGACTTTGGCCTGGTTGTCTCCGGAGGCGGTAACAGCGACAGACGCTTCCCTGAGGAGAGACAAAAACACCCAGGATGAGATTATAGCAACATTTAGCAGCTACATTTAAAAAAATGTGTAAAATGTGATTATTGTTTAATAAAATCTGTCTTCAAAAACACGATTAGCTCGACTGAAGCTGCTTAGAAGATCCTTTTCTTCATGAATTAGGATATTTCTATAACAAATCAGCTTAAGATGGAGACAATTAAAGGATTAACTCATTAGAAACATGAGCCGCACATTCTGTATTAAATAATCAGCTGTCAATGTGTGTGTGTGTGTGTGTGTGTGTGTGTGTGTGTGTGTGTGTGTGTGTGTGTGTGTGTGTGTGTGTATGGATCACTTCAGTTACTGCTGACCTGATTATATTCTAGACGGCACTGAAGGATGTTTCAAAAACAAATCTCCGTGGAAATCTCAGAAGTTTAAACAAAAATAAATCAGAAAATAAAGTTTTCCTTAAATGTTTATTTAAGTCCAGCATTCATAAGAATTCTTTGATATGTAAATCTAACAGAGAACATTTCCAAACAGGCGCCCTCTAGGGGACTAGCAGCACAGCACGTGCCAATTTCTGCTAAATGATTTACTTAGTTTCATGACTTTTATGTGTTTCATAGAGCTGATTAACCAGTTTAATCAGATTATTTTCCTAGATTTGAGGGACAAATTAATCATAAATGTACTAAATTAATTTTCTAATTTACACCTATTTATGAAAATCAAAATTTTGGATATGCATTTACATTTTATTCTGGTAAATTTATGACTCATCAGGAACGTTTGGTCTTTTATTATGTATAATATAAGTTTTGGACAATGGCCCAACAACAGCATCGAAGATCTAATCCTCCTCAGAATCACCACGACAACCGGTGTTCAGGTGGTATCAGAGCAGTCGTACCTGTTGACGGTAAAGTCGAGGATCTCTGCGGCGTGGCCGCGGTACTCGGACAGCATGTTTCCAGAACGAGCGTCCCATAAGCGCAGCGCTCCGTCTAAACTGCAGGTGGAAACCACAGAAGAAGACTCCTCCCACTGCAGGTGGACGATGCCCGCCTGGAGGAGCAGAGAGAAGATGGGACACATAACTCTTCTGAACACTGGTAACACATAAACCAGGGTACACGAGGCTGTACCTCATGTGGACACCGGTGCCTCAGAGCCTGAGATGAAAGGTCGTAAATGGCCAGAGTTCCATCCAGGTATGCCACGGCGATAAGAGGCAAACTGGAAAAGATTTGTCACAGTCAGAGATGAAAATCTTAGGATTTTCTTCTTTAAAATCACGCGACTCACATGTTGCAAAAGCCCACAGACTCCACAGAGTTGGATTCCTCCTCGTCTTTGGCTCCTTTTTCTGCCCCTCCCTTCACAGCGAACACCCCTACAACCTTCACACCGTTCAGAACAGAAGCTGTTAACAACACCTGTTTTTATCGCCACTCTGCCTGTTTTTCCGGACTCTCACCTTGCCTGTGGCGGTGTTGATCAGCTTGGCACAGCCGTCCACTGAACCCGTCAGGACCAGAGAGCCGTCCCTGTTGCACGCCAGGCAGGTCAGCGCCCCCTGGTGTCCATCCTGACCTGACGAACAGTGCAGGGAAAACTTCAACATGTTTTCAGGAAGAAACATCATCCAACAGTTCCATCATCCTGCAGTTATGTTTCCTGCTTACCTTTAATAACGTGGATAGCATTCCCGTGCTTTAGATCCCAAACCCGGACCGTTCCATCCTCGTAACCCACGACGGCTCGTTTTCCTGCAGGAGGAAAATTACAGACGTTACTTGACAAATTATACTTCTTTATAACTGAAAATTATGATTTGGGAGTAAAGACTTCCACATAGAAGGTCTGTTACTGCTAGTGAGAATTAGCCCAACCTGGAGAAAATGTTAACATTTCCCTCCCGGTTCAGGTTTCTCACCATCAGGCAGGACTTTGCCGCTGGTGGCCTGACACGCTGGACTCTGGAAGGTTTTACAGTCGCCTGCAGGGATCTTCCACATCCACACGCTGCCATCGTTGGCTCCCGCCAGCAGCACCGGAGCGCATGGATGCCACTCCAGCCACTAGAGCGGAGAGGCAATAGGAAGTAGCTTCGTGAAGGTTTCCTAGAGATGGACCAAGTGTGACCTTTGATGGCTGTACCTCCAAATCTCCCACTTCAAACGACCAGATCTCCTCTTTGGTTTCCATCTTCCACACTTTGATCAGGCCACTCATGTCTCCAGTAGCCACCAGAGAGGAGTCATGGCTGAACATGGCACACGTCACAGAGTCCTTGTGTCCTGAGGAGGAAGGGACAAATGTTAATCTGTCTCCTAGCTGGCCTAATGAGAACTTCAGAGCCTTGAGGAGGTGTGCATTGCTCACCGGAGCACTCCAGCAGAACCTCTCCGTCGCTCACCCTCCAGACAAACGCCTTGTCATCCTCTCCTCCTGTCACTGCCAGACTGTTTGTGGCCGGGTCCAAACTCACACAGAACACCGAGCCTGAACAGGAGAGCAGAACCATCAGCTGTGTCCCTTAGAAGCAGCAAAAACAGCAGCTTTAGATCTACCTGTGTGTTTGGAGAAGGTCAGCTCGCTGTCATCCTGATCTGCCTCAGCTTCCATCTCATCTTCTGTCTCCCAGCCTTCATCCTCCTCCGGGTTTGCGGATTCTTCAAAGTCCGCATCTCCCAGCACGTCAGCCAAGTCATCTAAGAGAGAAGACAACCGCTTTAAACCCTCCCAAACCTGCTCAGATGTGTGATCCTGCCCTAACAGCTTCTATCGAGACTTCCTGCCCACCTGGACCAGGCTCGGTGTCGTTCAGGTCGATCACTTCAATAATCTCCTCATCTCCGTGGAGCTCAATAGCATTCTCCTCCGTGTTCTCCATGCTGTAAGCTAGCTAAGAGATAGCAAAACAACCGCAAAGTAACAACGCGAGTCAAACTAAGTTAGCTCACGAGCTAGCTTTCTGCGTCAGACGAAACTACAAGTCACGCTTTTCCTTTAAACTCTCGACTTGAATCGTTGTAGGAACTTATTAAAATAACATGTCAGAAAAGCTGTCTACTCACGATTTCTTCACATGTTGCTAACAGCGACGGGGAATCTGCCGCATAATGATGACGACAGAAACTAACCCTTTAGCGGACATGTTTGCTTATGTCCACCAGAGAATGCTGTTGTCACGCTGCTGAATCAATGTAAAATTATTTTATTTAGTTAAATGAGGTTTAATGTGTTGTTTATTTTATTTAATTTTACTTAATATATATTTTGTTTAACGATAGAAAATTTATATTAAAAGTGTTTGCGCATTAATTTTAAAAGATTACATTATTCCCAATCAGGAATAGATTTTCCATTATAACATCATCAGTTTCTGCAATATCAGAATTTTCATTTCCTTTCCTATTAATTATTTTTAATGAACATACCAACCAGGGAAAAATGCACATTTTTATGGAAAAATTTTTGCCGATTTTCTCCAAAAATCTGACGTGAATTTATAAATCTGTGTTTTGTGTTTATCTGTAATCTCTGATTAGCATCTTCCTCCTCCTCTTCTCTCTTCTCCCTCTTGAGCCAACAGCTGCTGGAACGGATTTCCCTCCATCCATTACTCCCCACTAACACTCAGAGGATGTCTCCTGAGACGTGAACAACTCATCAGAGCTGTAATGTACCCTTATGTTTTTAAAAAGGCATTGAAGGACTTCAAACTTTAAGATTGTTCTTTTTTTGGTTTAATTCCCTCTCTGATGATTATTAAAGCTAAGGCAACAAAATAGATGAATCAGGAAATGTTGTCATCATTTTGCAGCAGTAAACTTTAGTTAATCCACAGATTTGTGCCTCTCAACATGCCGTAAAAGCACAGAGAAATCATCATTAGCAGCAGCTGTTCTTTCCTCCTCCATACCTTCTACAGCCAGATTTATTTTATGAACACTTAACAGAGTTTGTCTACTTCAGGTCTTTTGGTTGGAGTTAAATGTCTATGGTTATACTGTCTGCTGGCAGGACTCACATCTTGCATGTCCAAAAAAGTTTTACAGGCATGCCCGGGCCCCTCCGTGGAAAAACACAAGCATCCCACGATGTGGTGGGATGTGGAAACATCAGGGTGTACGCTATTGAGACGCTTTACAAACTGCATTAAATCACGACTAAGACGCTGCTGAACCCTTGAAACTCAGACATTAACTGCTTCAGTCGCTTGAATTCTGTAGTTTATTTGAGCTTGACGCTAAAAGGCTAAAGGCAGACCATAATGTTTGTGCCAGTAAATTTGCTTTTATATGTTTGTTAGCTAAATATCTCAAAGACTAATGGGACACAACTCTCAGGAAGCCATCACTAGATGCTGGTCAACAGCCTTTAGGGTCAAACCAAATCAAGAATCACAGCTAACAGACCTGAGGAAAAACAAAATGGCTACAACTCAGTCCGTTTTCATAGATGTTGAGCTAGAGTTACGTGTAGATGTAGTTAAGAGTAGTTCTAATTATTTACTTCTAGCATTAAATTTAGTTTAATATTTTTTCTTTGAAACGTTGAACCAATAGCTACAATTCAAGATGGTGGCCACAGCTAAAATTAGCCAATCTATGCTAACTCATAACAGCTGTAACTCAATGGATTTCACAGGGATTGAGCTAAAATTTGGTGGTTTAGTAGCTAAGAGTCATCCCTGACACATACTGTTTATACATCTCATTGTGTTACATTTTTGTCAAATTTTCATCATTTACTGTTGCAACCCTGTTTGTTAGCAAAAGAACCTGGACTGAGCTCTCCGTAGGTAAAGACTGGACGCTCATTTACAACAGATTTGGAGTCAAGATCTGATAAATAACCAACAAAAAATCCGTGTTTAGTCTGTGAATATAACATATATTAGAGTCACATAGCCTAAAACATTCCTTAAGATCTTGCTATTTTAGAAGAAGACTATCTTTTATGGCACCTCTCAAAAATAAAAATCATGAATAAAATGTAAAAAAGATTTTTAAAAAGTTATTAAAAAATAAGTTGAAAATATGGGGAAATTTTTTTTCATTAAAAATGGTAAGGAAAGGGAGAGATAAAATGAATAGGAAAGAGGGAAATCAGTGGGTCCTGGGAAAAGTGGAATTAGTAGAAAGAGCAGAACAAGGATAGGGTGGTGATGAAGGTCCCACCAAAGCTTGAACAGATGAGTTTTCAGCTGTAGCCAGAAGGTTTTGGTCACTGGATCTCTGGGACCTGCTGGAGGCGTAGGGACTGAGAAGATCACCAATATGTGATGGTGCTTGTTCATGTAAGGCCCTAAAGAGCAGGGGCCTCATTTATCAAGCTTGCTTATGCACAAAACTGGGTTGGAAAACTGCGCAAGTAACTTTCCATGCAAACTTTGCGATTTATGAAAGAAAACTTAGCGGAAAAATGTGCAACTTTAAGTTGACTAAGGACCTGGCTTACGCACAGTTTGGACATGGAGAGCACCTGCAGTGCTGCTGCTGAGAAGGATACAATTATGAAATCCTGCAGCATTATCACTTGTACTGCTTCGTTTACACACAGAACAAGACCCCACATACACGTGCACACACACATACACACACACGTGCACACACACAGCCTGAAACGCAGAATACAGAATGCAGAATATCAGCAGGGGGACAGATCGAGACAGAATGTCTTGCATCTGTGACAGTGTGAGTGTCCTGTCACTGTGACCTGAGTGATCATGCGCCCTGGCTACTTGGACAAGAGAAATCTCTGTTTGGGTGACTGGTTAGTGTGTGTGACTTTCACCCGGGAGTCTGGGAATCAAATCCTGATTGGGCCATTTTTTTTTATATCTGCCACGGATCTCTCTGAAGAATTCACAACATTGACGGCTTCAGCAACACTGTGTCACACTGTGGATTTTCTCTTATTTGTTTTCAATTCAATTCAAAAATACTTTATTAATCCCAGAGGGAAATTGATTGCTGTAGTAGCTCAGATTAATAATAATAATCAAGTCATGAAAGAGTTATTGTATATTACAATGGCTGTTGGCAGGAAGGATCTTCAGTAGCGGTCAGTGTTGCAGCGAAACTGAAGAAGCCTCTGACTGAAGACACTCTTCCGTTGTCAGATAGTCTCGTGAAGAGAATGCTCAGGGTTGTCCATAATATTCTTGATTCTCTGACGAATCCTTCTTTGCATTATCTCCTCCAGTGGTTCCACAGTTGTCCCCAGAACAGAACCAGCCTTTGTTATTAGGCTGTTGAGCCTTTTCAGGTCCCTGCTTCTGATGCTACTACCCCAACCGACGATGGCTGAAGAGATTACACTCTCAACAACAGACTTGTAGAAGATCTGCAGTATCTTGCTACAGACATTGAAGGACCTAAGCATCCTCAAGAAGTGCAGTCTGCTGTGTCCCTTCTTGTAAACAGCTTGGCTGTTCTTTCTCCAGTCCAATCTGTTGTACAGGTGAACTCCAAGGTATTTGTATTCCTCAACTACCTCCACTTCTTCTCCCATGATGGAAACAGTGTTTGACTCCACCCTGTTTCTTCTGAAGTCTAAAATCATCTCCTTTGTTTTGTTCACATTCATGGTCAGATGATTGTTTCCACACCATGCCACAAAGCGCTCCACCAGCTCTCTGTACTGCTTCCTGTCCATCTCCGATACACCCGACAACTGCAGAGTCATCTGAGTATTTCTGTAAATGACAGGTCTCTGATTTGTACTGGAAGTCTGAGGTGTACAGGGTGAAATGAAATGGTGAGAGTACAGTCCCCTGTGGTGCTCCAATGTTACTGATCGCCTGGTTTGATGTGCAGTTCTTCAGCCTCACAAACTGTGGTCTGTTTGTCAGGTAGTCTTTAATCCAGGCGATAGTTGAGGCCCCAACCTGTGTCTTCTGGAGTTTCTGGCAAAGTGCATCAGGCTGGATTGTGTTAAATGCACTGGAGAAATCAAAGAACATCTCACAGTGACTCTCACAGTGCTGCCTGCTTTGTCCAGATGACAGTGGATTGGTTGAAGCAGCTGGATGATGGCATCTTCAACTCCAATTCCATGGCGATAAACAAACTGCAGCGGGTCCTGATATGTTCTAGTTTGCTTATTCAGGTGGACCAACAGGAGTCTCTCCAGGACCTTCATGGTATGGGATGTCATGGCAACCGGTCTATAGTCACAATTGACTGATGGGCGAGTTTTCTTTGGAACTGGAACAAGGCAGGATGTCTTCCACAGGACTGGAACAATCTCCTGGGCTAGGCTGAGGTTGAAGAGGTGCTGTAGAATCCCACAGAGCTGCTCTGCACAGACCTTCAGTACTCTGGGGCTGACACCATCTGGACCTGCAGCCTTGTTCCTGTTCAGTCTCTCCAGCTGCCTCTTCATCTGACTTCTAGAGACAGATAGGTGGGAGGGGGAGGTAAATGGGGCAGCAGCATCTCCTGACTTGGTTGAAGACAGATTTATAGAACCAGAAGAGTCCATGACTGCGTTAGAGGACAAAAGAGCTGGCGTGTGACAGGAAAATGTTGGATCAGAGGAGGATGGGATGTCTGACTGGCTGGGGACAGGCAAGGATGATGCTGGGTTTGTTCCTGAATTGAACCTATTGAAGAACTTGTTCAGTTCATTGGCTGCGTCCAGGCTGCCATCTGTGCAATCCTTCCTCTGCTTGAAGCCTGTGATCTTGTTCATCCCTGACCAGACATCACTGATATTGTTTCTCTGTAGTTTGTTCTCCAGCTTCTTCCTGTATGCCTCCTTGCTGTCTCTGATCTTGATCTTCAGTTGCTTCTGTATACTCTTCAATAATTCCCTGTCTCCCTCCTTGAAGGCTCTTTTTTCATTTAGCAGATTCTTCAGTTCACTGGTGATCCAGGGTTTGTTATTAGCGAAGCATCTCACTGTTCTGGTGGGTATGAAATTGTCCACACAGAAGTTTATATAGTCAGTGACACATCCAGTCATGGCACTGATGTCCTCTTCATATCATTTGCAGAGAGGCATCCAATCTGTGGTCTCAAAACAACTCTGCAGGGCTTCTTCAGCATCCTGTGACCATTTTCTCACAGTTCTTCTTGTCACAGGTTGCCTCTGAACAAGTGGTTTGTATTCTGAGCAGAGAAAAACAAGATTGTGATCTGATTGTCCCAGAGGAGGTCTTGTTTTGGACATGTATGCATTCTTTACATTTGCATAACACAAATCCAATGTCTTGTTTTCTCTGTTAGAGCAGCTGACAAACTGTTGAAATGTTGGAAGTGTAGCAGAGAGCGAGGCATGATTAAAATCACCAGATATAGCCACAAATGCATTGGGGTGCTGGGTTTGTAGCTTAGCGACAACAGAACTGATGGCATCACATGCATTTTCAGCAATGGCTGAAGGTGGAATATAAATGGTTGCCAAGACAACACTGGTGAACTCTCTTGGCAAAAGCACTTCCTTTCTTTTCTCCACCTCACCCACAAGTACCTCAACTTTTGCTTGTGAAATAGCGCTTCCTTGATCTGCCTTAATGTACGGTCGCCATGTCATTGGCGGAGCGCTGCAACAGCCGGCATGTGTATATGCATGAGATCCACAAGGCACTTTGCATTGACTATTTATGGCAGTAAGTGGGCTTGGTGAGGGCGGGATGTAACTAAAAAGCAGCTGAGAAACATTCTTGTTAGTCTCTGATTTATGAAGCGGAGATTGCGTGCAGCTGTGCGTACTCCATGTTTGATAGATCACAAACCTACTTGGCGTAAGTACTTTTTTTGGCTGAGCTTAAGTACAGTTTTAGTAAGGATTCTATGCAATGTTTGATAAATGAGACCCCAGGGGTCTCAAATTGTGCAACCCCAGGGGTCTCATTTATCAAACGAGAAATGAAAGGAAGTGGTTTTGCAAAACAAATAAGAGAAAATCCACGGAGTGGCACAGCGTTGCTGAAGCCGTCAATGTTGTGAATTTTTCAGAGAGATCTGTGGCGGATATAAAAAAAATGGTCCAATCAGGATTCAATCCCCAGACTCCCGGGTGAAAGTCACGCACGCTAACCAGTCACCCAAACAGAGATCTCCCTTGTCCAAGTAGCCAGGGCGCATGATCAATCGGGTCACAGTGACGGGACACTCACACTGTCACAGACACATGACATTCTGTCTCAATCTGTCCCCCTGCTGATATTCTGCATTCCATATTCTGCGCTTCTGCATTCCATATTCTGCGCTTCAGGCTGTGTGTGTGTGTGTGTGTGTGTGTGTGTGTGTGTGTGTGTGTGTGTGTGTGTGTGTGTGCGTGTGCCCACACGTATGTGTGTGAGTGTGCGCGCGCATATGTGTGTGTGCGTGCGGGGGGTCTTGTTCTATGTGAAAACGAAGCAGTACAAGTGATAATGCTGCAGGATTTCATAATTTTATCCTTCTCAGCAGCAGCTCTGCAGGTGCTCTCCATGTCCAAAATGTGTGTTAGCAAGGTCCTTAGTCAACTTAAAGTTGCCCACATTTTTCTGCTCAGTTTTCTTTCATAAATCGCAAAGTTTGCGTGGAAAGTTACTTACGAAGGTTTCCGACCCCGTTTTGTGCGTGAGGCCCCAGAACCAGGATTTTGAAATGAACCCTGAAGTTGACTGGCAGCCAGTGAAGCTGGAGGAGATATGGGGTGATGTGGGTGTGTTTGGAGGAAGAGCGAACAAGAGAACTGACATGAGAATCCAGGGTGATACCTGGGTCAAAGGTCACACCAAGGTGTGAGAAAAAAGCTTACCAAGAGTGTCTCTGACTTTGGGAACCAGCTTGTCTGGGGCACAAATGAGGATCTCAGTCTTATTGTCATTCAGCTGTAGAAAGTTCCCACCATCCAGGTTTTAACAGAGTCTAAGCAGGTGTGGAACAGCTGCAGCTTAGACATCTCCATCCATCCATTCATCCATTTTCACCCGCTTATCCGGAGTCGGGTCGCGGGAGCAGTAGCCTAAGTCGAGAGGCCCAGACTTCCCTCTCCCCAGCCACTTGGGCCAGCTCCTCCGGGGAAATCCCAAGGCGTTCCCTGGCCAGGTGAGAGACATAGTCCGTCCACCGTGTCCTGGGTCTACCTTTAGGCCTCCTCCCAGATGGACGTGCCCAGAAAACCTCACCAGGGAGGTGTCCAGAAGGCATCCTGACCAGATGCCCGAGCCACCTCAACTGGCTTCTCTCGATGTGGAGGAGCAGCAGGTCTACTCCGAGCCCCTCCCAGATGACTGAGCATCTCACCCTATCTCTAAGGGAGAACCCAGCCACTCTGCAGAAAAAACTCATTTCCACCACTTGTATCCGCAATCTCGTTCTTTCGGTCACTAACCAAAGCTCATGACCATAGGTGAGGGTACGAATGTAGATCGACCGGTAAATTGAGAGATTCGCCTTCTGACTCAGCTTTCTCTTCACCATGACAGACCTGTACAACGCCCGCATCACTGCAGATGCAGCACCAATCCACCTGTCGATCTCACGCTGTAGTTTTCCCTCACACGTGAACAACACCCCGAGATACTTAAACTCCTCCACTTGGAGCAGGACCTCATCCCTGACCCGAAGAAGGCATTCTACCCTTTTCTGAATCAAGACCATGGTCTCAGCCATGACATCTCATGGGGCTTAAAGTAGATGTACAGTTGGATGTCATCTGATAGATGGTAGGAGATTCCTTTAAAGGAGCTCAGGATGTGCCGAAGACGAAGCAGATAGAGGAGGAAGAGCAGACGCCCCAGCACAGAAACTTGTGGGACACCATGGGTAAGAGAGGTGGTGGAGGACCTAAACTTGGAGATGGCCACAGAGAAGGAACTTTCAGACAGATAAGAGGAGAACCACTCCAGAGCAGATCCTGATAGACCTACCCTGTCTTTCAGCCTCTCCAGTAGCAGGTGATGGTCAACAGAGTCAAAGGCTGCAGTCAGGTCCAGCAGGACCAGAACAGAACAGTCCCCTGCATCACTGTGATTCAGAAGGTTTTTAAAGACCCTAAGAAGAGCTGTTTCAGTAGAATGAGTTCTATGAAAACCTGACTGGAAGCTAACATAGATGTTATGTTCATCAAGAGCAGCTGTGAGCCTTTTCCAAGATCTTGTACAGCAGGAAAAGTTTCCCTGTGCAACAAATCTCTTAATTTGCAGCCCACTCTGGATGCCAAAGGTTACATGATAACACAGAATCGTGCAAAATGCAGTAAAACATGAAACCTTTGTTACACATTTTACTTGCATAAGAAGTAGCTTTAGAGAAACTATGCAAAAACTGAAGCTGGTATTTCCCTAAAAAGGCAAACAAGCTAATTTTCATACCAACACTGAGCAAATAAACAGCTGAACAAGCTGCTGCTGCCATCAGACACTCTCCATTAAAACTCCGATGTGGGAATGTGGTTCTGGTTTAACAGCTTCTTTACAGCAGCTCTCAAATAAAAGACTGAAACACAACCAGCTGGAAGAAACAGACGATATCCCATGATAATTATAGTCTGTTTACATATTCTAGTCAGGATTCACAACCTCAGAAACACGTGACTCCGTTTCCACACAATGGTATATATGATGGTTTAATATTATTTTTATTATTATTAGGACTGTTCCAGCTCTTATTGTTAGTAACCGGTTCCTAATTTTAGACGCTCATATCTTCCTTTGATCTTATTAATTTTCCGTTTCTGAGGCCTAAGGTTTGGATTCTGAGTTATTTTTAGGTCGACTTTCACACCGTTTGTACGTTTCGTTTCACTTTGAGTCACATTTTGTCTTTTATTTCCTGTGAGTGAGTCACAAACACCACCTTCACCCAACAAACTCAACTTTGTTCCCTATTTTAAAACTTTTTTCTAACTAGTTCGGTGTCACCGCTTCCCTCTGACTTCAGTTTCTGTGATTCAGATGAAAACATTTTAACCTGACTTTAATGCTCCTTTGGTTTTCAGGCATGTGCTTGTATCAAATATCATGCTTTTTGTTTGAATATCAGGTTATTTACTTGCTCTAATTTCTTGATTTGTTAAAATTAAAGTAAAAAGTTCCAATATCAGGTTGTGCAAAAACTAAAATCCTGATGATTGGGGCATTTTGTTTTAAAAGGTCTTCTTTATATTAAAAAAAATCTCAGCTGAAATGAAATAAATAACAAGACTGCTTCAGTTATGTTGAATTAATGTTAAATTAATTGCAGTATTACCAAAGAATGGGCTAAAATAATCATTTTCATAAAGCCCAGTGTAGTGTAATGGTTTATGACTCTTTTATTAAAGAGGAACCATCCTACAGAATAATCTGGAATATTAATTTTAATAAATTAATAACCAAATGTTATAGAGATAAGAAGACTCAAAGGTTGTTTTCATCGATAAACTGACGATCATATCAGTGTGTCTGTGTTTTAGTTCAATGAAAAGACAAGTTTGAAATTTAAGAGTTTTAATTCTTCAATTTAAACTAATGATTTGAAATGACAATCATAGGAAAAATAATCAACATTGGCAACCTTGTTGGACAATCTTTAACAGTTGATATTTTTAAGCTTGCACAAATAGACCTTGTGTTGGATGTGCTAAGACTGAGGATAATGGAATTATGAATGCATACATGTATGTATGAGATTGCTTCAGGGAGAGAAAAGGTGAATCTGAGTGAAAAATGATGGTTTGAATATAACTTAGTTCTTATTAGAAAAACTGCATCAGAACACTATCTGTCGTGTTCTGCCTCACCGACCTTAGGACCCTCTTTAGATCCGGACGTCACAGGAGGATGTTTCATCCAGGTCACACCTTGGCTGGCAGAGAAGACGAAGGTGTGCTGACGGTCCAGTCCAGAGTTGACCTCGGTACACGTTGATGAAGCGTTTAGCAGATGTGCTTTCTCAAGTTTAAATTAACTCAGAAATCAAAGACTCTGGACGAGTCTGCGTAAGCTGGTTGCATTACGCTATTCTGTCTGGCTTGACAGAAATAGCGTGGGGGGGGGGGGGGGGGGGGCGGCGGGGCTCCGTTCCCCGTTGGCGTTTGTTCTGCACGTCCGCTCTCTTTCGTTGTCAAACTCGTTCTGATTAACTTAACAAAAACCACTTCTCTTCCCAAAGCAAACTTGTGCGTCAGAGCAAATGTGTTTTGGAGTTACTGTGAATCCAGACCTGTGTGAGCGAGTGTGAAGGTCATCACTAAACATCTCCCAAAAACATTATTTAATTAAGTACTGATTCATTATAGTACATTATGATTACCCAGAGCATAATAATCATTCATTTGATTAAAATACTTTTATAATGAGTAAAGTGATAAAATTATTATTTAGCATTAATAAACAAAGGAAGCGTAAGACTCTTTATTATGACTAGATTGTGTGAGAATTCCTTCTTCCGGAGATGCAGGTGTTGGATGTTGTGAAATTCTTCAGACTTGCTGTCGGCTCAGGTCTTAATCTGTGGGTGAAAGTGCTGGTGACCCAGCTTTGACCCAGCCGGGCAAATACGACCTTTGGCACAGAAAACCCATACTTCCTCACGTTACACCAGGTACCACCTCTATGCCGGTGACTGTCTGATTTATTTGGAAACAAATAAACCAGATTCCACTGGCCTACTCATTGTCTGCCTCTCTGAAGTCAAACGTTGGCTTTCTACTAACTTCCTGATGCTCAACGACAACAAGACTGCAGCTTTTCTTTTTAACCCAAGAAATCCCAATCACTCACCTGGCGACCCCTCTCTCCCCTTCCTAAACATTCACCCTGAGTGACTAGTTTGGGGGTGAAACTGGACTCTGATTAGTCTGTGACCACACAAATGAGTCCCACAGTCAAGTCCTGTTTCCTTCAGCTGGACTACACCAACTCAGTGCTCATTGGTGTTAATGTCCCCTCTACTGAGCGTCTCCGGAAGGTACAGAACGCTGCAGCTAGATTCTGCCAAACTCTTCCAGACACTGTCACATTACTCCCATCCTCACCCGTTTACACCGGTTACCTGATCAGTACTAGATTCAGTTCAAGGACTTTGGTTTATAAAGCCTTGAATGGTCCAACTCCCTCTTACCTTTCAGAACTGCTTAAACCTTAAGTCACTTCCAGATCTTTGAGATCATCAGATCACCTGCTCCTGTACATCCCAAAGATGCATTACAAACCTCAGGATGCGGGCGTTCTCATTTGCTGCCCCTAAACTCTGGAAAACACTCCCCCTCCGTGTAGGGCAGGCCCCATGGCTAGGTGAGTTTAAGTTGGTTTTGCTATCTTTTAGACCAGTGCTATTTTTGTTTTACACTGTGTTGCTTTCCCTGCTCACGTATTTTACCTTTTTAGTACGAAGTTACGTTTTATTTGTGTTTATGGTCATTCCATTGTTATTGTGATTGATTTGACCTGATTCGGTTCCATTTTTGTCGGCTGTTGTATTTAGTCTTATACTGTGGAGCATCCCTGTTCCTTACCATACAGCACTTTTGTCATGCTGTTTGTGTGCTTTATGAATAAATGTGGTATGATTTGAGTTTTTCCTGAAATAAAACTCAAATGTTATCCTTTGACTGGAGCTGAGGCTGTTCTGGACTCTAAACCTGCTTGTTTTTGCCTTTCTGGAGCACTTTGGGTGGGCTCTGTGTGTCGTCACCAGGGGGACGATGCAGGGGCGACTCTGGCGTTAACCCCCTAGAGGGCTGGGTTATGTCCTTCATAAGCACACACACATGCACACGCACACACACATGCATGCAAACACACTCACACACATGCATGCACACACTCACACGCGCGCACACACACAAATGCATATGCGCGTGCACGCACGCACACACACACACACACACACACATGCATGCACTCACACACACACACGCACATAACTGGTTTCCATAATCAGGCTGGGAGCTGTTACTGGTAATTACTCCATGCAGCTCAGCGCAGCTTTGATGGAAACTTTTTGACTAACTGGCTCAAGGAGCCTTGGCTCTTTATGGATGCTTTTACTGTACACCCCCACCCCCCACCCCCACCCACACACACACACACACACACACACACACACACACACACACACACACACACACACACACACACACACACACACACACACACACACACACACACACACACACAATCATTCACAAACACCCTGGAGCTGAGCATTCTTGTGTGTTTTCTGATTCTCAACAAGATCTGGAGGAACCAGAGGATCTTTACGAGGTCTGAGAACATTGTCTGCATGCTGCGTCTGACTCATGTGGGTCCGTGTTGGGTGAGACGACGGCTTCCCTTCTGAAACCACTAACAGCTAGTGTGTGTGTGTGTGTGTGTGTGTGTGTGTGTGTGTGTGTGTGTGTGTGTGTGTGTGTGTGTGTGTGTGTGTGTGTGTGTGTGTGTTTGCGCTAGCCAGTGGTGTGGTCCACGGCCTGTGTGATGTGTCGGCTGTGGTATCACAGGAGAGGTTTGTGCTCTCCTGCAGCTGCAGCAAAAACAGCGGGTATTTTTGGAACTTCATTACTCAGGATCTCTGTTTTGGGCCAATTTTTTTTTCTTTTTCCTGGTAGAAACGCCTTTAAAGGCCTCACGCTCCAAATATGAAGCAGCACACGGGAGAGGAAGGAGGCAATGAGGCTCTTCTGGATGGAAAACTGTTCAAACTCACGTAATCAGCGATTTGGCAACTTGAGTGTGTTCAGTGAAATGTGCTGCTCTGGGCAACATAAACCAATCTAATCCCTGCTTTGACATCATTGCTCTGGATGCACATACACATACACACACACACACACCCGCGCGCGTGGCACACGTGAGTGTTAAATGCACATCTGCGTCAGCAAAAAACAATACACATGCAGATGTCCAGCAGCACTTTCAAACCTAAACATCCTCCATGTTTAAATATCTTTATTAAAGAACGTTTGTTTAAATATTATAAATAATGAATTCTTGACCTGTTGGAGACGATCCTTGAAGCCGAGAAAGACAGAAGAAATCTGGAGTCTCCTGTAAGTTAAAACCATTTTCCTTGTTCTCAGAGCTACCTGCTACAGGTGAGATATTAACTTCTCCCCTCATGAACTCAACCCTAAAGAGCTGGCACGTTATTTGAAACCTTTAATTTGGTTTTAATGTTATGGTTCAGATCATTGTTTTGAAGCAGATTTGACTTTCCGGCCATCCCCAGTCGTTACGGAAAACCTTTTGTAATTTGGAAAAGTTGGATTGGGGGGAGGGGTGGATCTTACTCCAGCACAACATCAGAGATGCCTCCAAGACCTGCCGTCTTACGTAATAGAAGCTCCACAGCACATCCACAAATTACTCCATAATCCTGTGTTGCTATGGATACAGCTGTCCCAACAGGCCTCCCCTGTACTCCAAAGGAGGAGTGACCTCGATTAAAAAATGCCAGTTGCAGTGGAGCAGCACAAAGTCGGGGTTGGGTCGGTGCGGATGACAAAAGGAGAGAAGAAGTTGAGACAGAGGGTTAGAGATAGTGGAATGTAGGCATCCAAGCTAGGAAAGGAACTGTGGCAGGTCATTGTAACATGTAATCAAACTACACTCCTCTAAAAATACTTTCTCCCTGCAGAAACAGACAAGTGTCCACAGCTGAGAACAAAAGCTTTAAGATGTGAAAGATCCTTAAAAATTATAACCGTTTTAATATTTAATGACTGTACTGGATGTGTGTAGCACATATTTAAAACATCATCCATCCATTTTCATCCACTTACCAGGGGTCGGGTCGGGGGGGGGGGGGGGGGGGGGGGGGGGGCTGCAGCCTAAGCCAGACACCCAGACTTCCCTCTCCCCAGCCACTTGGGCCTCCTCAATTGGCTTCGCTTGATGTGGAGGAGCTCTAGAGAACTTCATTATCTTTAGTTAGTTAGTGGCTAACGACCTGTAGGGGCCACCAAAGATTGTTTCACTGGGACCAGTTACCATCTAGAGCAAGGGCCAGTGTCCAGCGTGTTTTAGTGGGTTCCCTGCTCCAACACCTTGATTTATCTGTTCATCAAGCTCTGCAGAAGCTATTAATAACCTGCTGATAAATATCAGGGGTGTTGAATCAAAGGAACAACTAAAACATGCTGGAGACTGACCCTCTGAGAAGGTAGTTGTCCACCCCTGATCTAGAGGCCATAGGGCAGCATGAACCAGGAGGTTGAGAGGAGTCTCAAATAAAGATGAAGCTGTCAAAAGACCAAAACAAGTCAGTTAAGTTCACCCGCGGGTTGATTTTTCTTTGCAAACACTGTCCAGCACATGCCCAGTGGATCCGACTTAAAATCAGGGACATGTTGCTTCTCTTCATTTTTAAATGAAGTTAAAATAACAAGATGGCTGTGATTCATCCTGGGGAGGAAGAGGAGGGACTGAGATGAAGACACATGTCAACACCTTGTTAGCATCTTAGAAGTAGAAACCGTCATCAAGCTCCAGTCTGATGTTTGGTGACTTTTGTTTTTCTTCCTTTAAGGCATGCAGATCATTGTCATGTGTGTCCCTGCTGGGCTCCACTACAGTTAGCACAGAGCGATCTGACCTGCTGCACTTCCTTAGAAGATTGCACCAGCACATTAGCGAGCAGACACTAATGGGACTATTCCACAACAACAGGAATCCTCCGGAGCGTAAACTAGAGATGTCGTCTCCTCGGCACACAATTCCAGTGTTTGGAAGAATCAAATATCTAAATAAAACTTAGCATAGAAGAAAAAATAATTTTAGAAAGTTCAGGAGCAAGGTCAGAACTACGTAATTAAACGGAGATCAATAGCCAAAATCACATTATTCAATTTTTTCGGGGGGTGGGGGGTTCCAATATTTAAACTTGCAGGCAAACACAAAACAACCACCCCCTTGTGGTTAGTTCCAGGACAAGCTTTAAGCCCCGCCCCATCCATGCAAATTAATGGGACATTATTCTAACAAACCTCAGGTCATTTTTTATTCTGGTGTTACTTTTGTTGGTTTAGGCTCACATTAGTTGTAACTATTTATTTGATGTGCTCTTCCATAAAACAAGTTGGCAGCACTCATATGGGAACACCACGGCTTCACTCTTGTGTTCCGTATCAAAATCAATCAACATAAAGTGAATTTTACATCCAAACTGCATCCCAGACCCAAACGTCCAGTCAAAAGGCTGAAGAACAATTACAACCTCTGTTTTAGGCATTTTTCTTGCATCGCTGCTGACGTCCAGCTGGGAACGTGGTGAAGTTCAGTCACGTTTGAGTCGTTTCTGCTCCTGGGTGAGGGCCTCCTTCCCACTCACAATCTAATCTTTCCCAAGTTTCAGTCAGCTGTCCATGTAACCTGCTGGGCAGAAGACCCGCGTGTCCACCTTTACTTTGTGAATAATAACACTGTCTGTGCTTGCAGATGTCGCCCATGCAGAACCTGCTTAGCATATTACAGTAATCGAGTCAGCTCAAAGAAGCGGCACTGCTACAGATTTGCCTGTGGGTGGCTGCTGGGATGCAAAATCACATCCAAAGTAATGGAAATAAAGAGGATATTGGATTAGAGCAGGCAGTGGGGAAGGCCTTTCGTGTTGCAATGAGTAAGAATTTGATAAAAATGTTTGTTTCATTTTGCTGCTGCTGCTTATAAATAGAACGGAGTGATGGAAGGAGGGATAGACGGGATATCCTGCTCTGGTATTGATCATTACAGCGTAATAAACTAGTCTGACTGAACAATAACAAGGATTTGATCAGCAGCTCTTCAGATGTGGAAATATTATCTGAAATTATTTTATGGACAGATTCTGACATTCTAAGAAGTCAGTTTATAATAACTTTGTAAAATTATTTTAAATGTATTTAAATAACTGAAAATATTATTAAACAAAGAAATTACATTATTTACACCTGTATTTAAACATTTATTTATTTAAGACATTAAAATTAACAAAATAAATTACTTGAACCGGCACCTTATCGTGGTGGAAGAGTTTGAGGTCCCTAATGATCCTAGGAGCTATGTTGTCTGAGGCACTTTGTGCCCCTGGTAGGGTCTCCCATGACAAATTGGTCTTAGGTGAAGGGTGAGACAAAGAACGGTTCAGAGGATCTTTCATGAATATGCAATCAAAGAGGCGGAGTACCCGGCCCGGATGGTAACCGGGGTCCCACCCTGGAGCCAGGCCTGAGGTTGGGGCCCGTGAACGAGCGCCTGGTGGCCGGGCTTTCGCGCATGGGGCCCGGCCGGGCCCAGCCCGAACCGGATACATGGGCTCATCCAACTGTGGACCCATCACCCACAGGAGGAACATGAAGGGTCCGGTGCAGTGTGGATCAGGTGGCAGACCAAGGCGGGAGCCTTGGAGGTCCGATCCCCGGACAACAAAACTGGTTTTTGGGACATGGAACGTCACCTCACTGGCAGGGAAGGAGCAGGAGCTTGTGGCAGAGGTTGAACGGTACCGTCTAGATATAGTCAGACTCACCTCGACACATAGCATTGGCTCTGGAACCCAAGTCCTTGAGAGGGGTTGGACACTCTCCTTTGCCGGAGTTGCTCCGGGTGAGAGGCGGAGGGCTGGGGTTGGCTTTTTGTTAGCCCCAAGACTCTCTGCCTGTGTGTTGGGGTTTACCCCGGGGGACGAGAGGGTAGCTTCCCTGTGCCTTTGGGTCGGGGAACGGGTCCTGACTGTTGTTTGTGCTTATGGGCCAAATATCAGTTCAGAGTACGCACCCTTTTTGGAGTCCCTGGGACGAGTGCTAGATAGTGCTCCATCAGGGGACTCCATTGTCCTGCTGGGGGACTTCAATGCTCACGTGGGCAATGACAGCTTGACCTGGAGGGGTGTGATTTGGAGGATCGGCCCGCCTGATCTGAACTCGAGTGGTGTTTCGTTATTGGACTTCTGTGCAAGCCGCAGTTTGGCCATAACGAACACCATGTTCGAACAGAAGGATGCCCATCGGTACATTTGGTACCAGGGCAGCCTAGGTCACAGGTCGATGATAGACTTTGTAGTCGTATCATCTGACCTGTAGCCGTATGCTTTGGACACCCGGGTGAAGAGAGGAGCGGAGCTGTCAAATGATCACCACCTGGTGGTGAGTTGGATCAGATGGCAGGGCCTTGTTCCACTCTGCGATTGTTGAGGCGGCTGTTGCTAGCTGTGGTCGCAAGGTGGCCGGTGCCAGTCATGGTGGCAACCCCCGTACCCGCTGGTGGACACCAGAGGTTCGGGGAGCCGTCAGGCTGAAGAAGGAGGCCTACAGGGCGTGGCTGGTCTGTGGGTCTCCAGAGGCAGCAAACAGGTACCGGATGGCCAAGCGGGGTGCAGCAGTGGCAGTTGCCGAGGCAAAATCTTGGGCATGGGAGGAGCTTGGTGAGGCCATGGAGAAAGACTATCGATCGGCTCCAAAGAGGTTCTGGCAAACTGTCCGGCACCTCAGGAGAGGAAGGCAGCAACTCGCTCACACTGTTTACAGTGGGGATGGGGAGCTGCTGACGTCATCTGGGGCTATAATCGGACCGTGGAAGGAATACTTTGAGGAGCTCCTCAATCCCACCTACGCACATTCCGAGGAGGAACCAGAGCCAGGAGACCTGGGGATGGACTGTCCAATCTCGGGGGCAGAAGTTGCTGAGGTAGTCAAACAACTACACAGCGGTGACGGAGCCCCGGGGCGGATGAGATTCGTCTCGGGTATCTCAAGGCTATGAATGTTGTAGGGCTGTCGTGGTTGACATGTCTCTGCAACATTGCGTGGTCATCGGGGGCAGTTCCTGTAGAATGGCAGACCGGGGTGGTGGTCCCCATCTTTTAGAAGGGTGACCTGAGAGTGTGTTCCAACTTTAGGGGGATCTCACTCCTCAGCCTCCCTGGAGAGGTCTACTCCAAGGTACTGGAGAGGAGGGTCCGATCGATAGTTGAATCTCAGATTGAGTAGGAGCAAGGTGGTTTTCGTCCTGGCCGTGGAACTGTGGACCAGCTCTATACCCTTGCAAGGGTGATGGAGGGGGCATGGGAGTTTGTCCAACCAATCCACATGTGTTTTGTGGATTTGGAGAAGGCTTATGACCATGTCCCAGGGGCACCCTGTGGGGGACGCTCCAGGAGTATGGGGTGGGTGGCTTTCTGTTAAGGGCCATTGAGTCCCTTTATCAGAGGAGCGTGAGTTTGGTCCGCATAGCCGGTAGTAAGTTGAACCTGTTCCCGGTGAGGGTTGGACTCCGCCAGGGCTGCCTTTTGTCGCCGGTTCTGTTCATTACCTTTATGGACAGAATTTCTAGGTACAGCCATGGTGTGGAATGTGTCGAGTTTGGTGGCAGGAGAATCTCGTCTCTGCTTTTTGCGGATGATGTGGTCCTCCTAGCTTCATCCAGCTCTGACCTTCAGCTCTTGCTGGGTAGGTTCGCGGTCAAGTGTGAAGCGGCTGGGATGACGATCAGCACCTCCAAATCTGAGACCATGGTTCTCGACCGGAAAAGGGTGGCTTGCCAACTCCGGGTCGGGGGAGAGGTCCTACCTCAAGTGGAGGAGTTTAAGTATCTCGGGGTCTTGTTCACGAGTGAGGGTAGGAGGGATCGGGAGATCGACAGGCGGATTGGTTCAGCGTCTGCAGTGATGCGGATGCTGAGCCAATCTGTCGTGGTGAAGAGGGAGCTGAGCCAGAAAGCCAGGCTATTGATTTGATGTTCAATCTACGTCCCAATTCTCACCTATGGTCATGAGCTTTGGGTAATGACCGAAAGAACGAGATTGCGGATACAAGCGGCCAAAATGAGTTTCCTCCGTAGGGTGGCCGGGCTCAGCCTTAGAGATAGGGTGAGGAGCTCGGACATTCGGGAGGGACTCGGAGTAGATCCGCTGCTCCTCCGGATCGAAAGGAGTCAGTTGAGGTGGTTTGGGCATCTGGTCAGGATGCCTCCTGGATGCCTCCCTGGGGAGGTGTTTCGGGCATGTCCTGCCAGCAGGAGGCACCCGGGTCGACTTTATAAATGTAATTTTTACAAATAAAATCTTGATAACCTCACAGCCTCAGCACAGGCAATCTTGTGGGGACTCTTTTGAGGGACCCCAGTTTGGGAACCACTGCCAATCAGTGGCCGACGGTCTCCAACCTGTATTTTCAGCCCGACTCCTACGCTTGGCACCACAACACAGCAGGTGCTAAAAATTGGCTAGAAACCTAGATTACTAGTGGAAAAGCTTTGGAACCGAGCCGAGTGGAGCTGATTAGGCACTGGTGGAAAACGGCCACTACTGTCTGCAGGAACTCTGTGTTTCTCCAAACGGAGGCTGTTGAAGAATATTTAAAAATAGGATGTGAGGCAAATTTTTTAGCTATCAGCTTCCTCTCTTGTGGAACCAACTCCTAGCTTTAGTCCGTGAGGCAGACGCCTTGTCTACTTTTAAGACTAGGCTTAAAACATTTTTATTTGATAGGGCTTATGGTTAAAATCTGATGTTTGCCCAGATCTGGACAAGTGGGGGAGTACAGGGAGGTGGAGTGTACAGTCGGTAAAGACGGCTCTCCCTTGCCCTGCCTCCAACATGCCTCCATCTAAAAGGCTAGGTAATCCAGAGTTATCTCTGTAGTTCTGCTGCTATAGAGCTCCGGACCCCACGTGACTCTCAGTTAGTAGACGCCATTTTGGCATGCAAAAAAGGTAAACAAACACGGATGTAACCATGAACATGAACGGGATCCGCTTGGATTTTACTTCGTCGGAGTTTACTTCACACTTTAAAACAGAAGAAATCGTTTTATATAGTCAGAAATTAAATAGACTAAACATCTCCGACCCTTACCGTGCCCCTGGGATACTTTTTAAAAATGCCAGAAGCTGTCTGAGCGGACTTCTTACTGGCACAACACCGGACCTGGCCGGGGGAACCCCTTGGGATTCCCCCGGCCGGAGGAGCTGGGGAGAAGGTCTGGGACTCTCGACTCTACTGCCCGCTCCGGAGCGGACTTCTTACCGGCACAACACCGGACCTGACCGGGGAACCCCTTGGGATTTACCCGGAGGAGCTGGCTCCGGCGGCTGGGGAGAGGGAAGTCACGCTACTGTCCCCGCAACCCGACTCCGGATACGCGGATGAAAATGGATGGATGGACAAATAACAGATTTACACGTAAGTAGTCTCGGTGAGACAGATAATAGCAATCCAAAGTGCTTTTTATGTGTGATCTGACAATTGATCAACCATTGCTTAAAAATTAAATACAGCTTAGCCAGTTAATTGCTGTCAACATAAAACACGGAAACGGCAGCACGCAGAACTCACGAGGCAACGTTTTACGTGATGTTTATTGTTGCTATGAGTAATAAGACAGAAAAAGCCACGCCAAAATAAGTTTAGGAAGCCCACTAAGAATCATAATAAAAGCATTTAAAATAAATACCATACACAGTTGAGGAAACGTTTGTTTAAGTACCTGATATGAAGTGGTCGCTGCATAAGCGAAAACCTTTACTCTCGGGATCCCACAGCTTCATTTTCGCCCGGTCACTAGCGCGTTTTATTACAATGATCCAACGTTTGCGGCGCTCCGGATCTTAAGGAATCCTGTAGATGGCTCATTCCTTATGTCGTCCGCGTCTGTTCTGCATCCTGGGGCACAACAGGAATCTACCATATTTCCCGTTTGATTGAGTTTTCTGACAATAACAAATAGTCCAGCTGCCGGCTTCTGCATGCCAATATGGCGCCGTTTCGATTTGAACTGTTGCATGCCGGGAGAAGTGACGTCAACTCCTGGAGCTCTATAGGCGTAGACTGCTGGAGGACATACTGACCACTTTCCACACTCAACTACTTTCTTCTACAATCTGCTCTTTAACTGTATTATTTC
Source organism: Nothobranchius furzeri (assembly GCF_043380555.1). Lineage (NCBI taxonomy): Eukaryota > Metazoa > Chordata > Actinopteri > Cyprinodontiformes > Nothobranchiidae > Nothobranchius > Nothobranchius furzeri. Next base: position 47,274,900 of record NC_091754.1, on the reverse strand, counting down.
CTGCTATTTCAGCTGTTAACTTTATTTTTTCTCCAAGTGTTTTTCTCCCCAGAAGAAGCTAAAATGGTGTTCTGCTGAGCTGTGGTAGCCTCATGGAGGGGGCCATTGGCTAGCACATTGCTGCTAACCATTTAAACATTGTCACTCTCCTGATAATAACATTTTACTCTCTTTGACACTGAATGTGCTACTACTACCCGTTTAATTATAGATTCACTAGGATAAATACAATAAAGTTTATCTCTCACCAAATAGAATATTTACTAAGAAATCACAATGTAGCCATAAACACTACTTGATATATATGGTGTGTGTGTGTGTGTGTGTGTGTGTGTGTGTGTGTGTGTGTGTGTGTGTGTGTGTGTGTGTGTGTGTGTGTGTGTGTGTGTGTGTGTGTGTGTGTGTGTGTGTGTGTGTGTGTGTGTGTCATGGCTTCTCCATCCCCAGTGAGTCATGGCGGATAGCTGCTTATACAGGGAGTGCAGAATTATTAGGCAAATGAGTATTTTGTCCACATCATCCTCTTCATGCATGTTGTCTTACTCCAAGCTGTATAGGCTCGAATGCCTACTACCAACTAAGCATATTAGGTGATGTGCATCTCTGTAATGAGAAGGGGTGTGGTCTAATGACATCAACACCCTATATCAGGTGTGCATAATTATTAGGCAACTTCCTTTCCTTTGGCAAAATGGGTCAAAAGAAGGACTTGACAGGCTCAGAAAAGTCAACAATAGTGAGATATCTTGCAGAGGGATGCAGCAGTCTTAAAATTGCAAAGCTTCTGAAGCGTGATCATCGAACAATCAAGCGTTTCATTCAAAATAGTCAACAGGGTCGCAAGAAGCGTGTGGACAAACCAAGGCACATAATAACTGCCCATGAACTGAGAAAAGTCAAGCGTGCCGCTGCCAAGATGCCACTTGCCACCAGTTTGGCCATATTTCAGAGCTGCAACATCACCGGAGTGCCCAAAAGCACAAGGTGTGCAATACTCAGAGACATGGCCAAGGTAAGAAAGGCTGAAAGACGACCACCACTGAACAAGACACACAAGCTGAAGCGTCAAGACTGGGCCAAGAAATATCTCAAGACTGATTTTTCTAAGGTTTTATGGACTGATGAAATGAGAGTGAGTCTTGATGGGCCAGATGGATGGGCCCGTGGCTGGATTGGTAAAGGGCAGAGAGCTCCAGTCCGACTCAGACGCCAGCAAGGTGGAGGTGGAGTACTGGTTTGGGCTGGTATCATCAAAGATGAGCTTGTGGGGCCTTTTCGGGTTGAGGATGGAGTCGAGCTCAACTCCCAGTCCTACTGCCAGTTTCTGGAAGACACCTTCTTCAAGCAGTGGTACAGGAAGAAGTCTGCATCCTTCAAGAAAAACATGATTTTCATGCAGGACAATGCTCCATCACACGCGTCCAAGTACTCCACAGCGTGGCTGGCAAGAAAGGGTATAAAAGAAGAAAAACTAATGACATGGCCTCCTTGATCACCTGATCTGAACCCCATTGAGAACCTGTGGTCCATCATCAAATGTGAGATTTACAAGGAGGGAAAACGGTACACCTCTCTGAACAATGTCTGGGAGGCTGTGGTTGCTGCTGCACGCAATGTTGATGGTGAACAGATCAAAACACTGACAGAATCCATGGATGGCAGGCTTTTGAGTGTCCTTGCAAAGAAAGGTGGCTATATTGGTCGCTGATTTGTTTTTGAATGTCAGAAATGTATATTTGGGAATGTGGAGATGTTATATTGGTTTCATTGGTAAAAATAAATAATTGAAATGGGTATATATTTGTTTTTTGTTAAGTTGCCTAATAATTATGCACAGTAATAGTCACCTGCACACACAGATATCCGCCTAAAATAGCTAAATTTAAAAACAAACTAAAAACTACTTCCAAAACCATTCAGCTTTGATATTAATGAGTTTTTTGGGTTCATTGAGAACATGGTTGTTGTTCAATAATAAAATTATTCCTCAAAAATACAACTTGCCTAATAATTCTGCACTCCCTGAGCCAGGACCTTCTGGAGGTTTCTTCCTGTTAAAAGGGAGTTTTCCTCTCCACTGTTGCAGCATGCTTGCTTAGTATGAGGATTGCTGGAAAGACTCTGACACTGGTCAGTGAATCGATGCAACCTGCTGGATTCCTTATATAGGAAACTTTTTACTGATGGGCTTAATGAACTGACCTGTATTGGAATGTTTACAGTGTGAAGGTCCTTGAGACGACTCCTGTCGTGATTTGGCACTTTATAAATAAACGTGAATTGAATTGAAGTCGTGAACTATCCTTTTAAAGTGAGAACGTGGACATTGATGTTCATGTGAGGGGAACGTGTATCGGTGTGAGGAGGAGCAGGACAGATAGTGGAGCAGGAGCAGCGCTCCTCCATGCCCCTGACCCCGCCCCTGCCGAATGCAGGGGCGCTCCATGTGACGCTGCTGCTGGGCTGTAACAAAAATCCAGTATGGCGGAATCTGTCAGGAGATGAATTCTTGTCGTCCCCTCTCTCAGCGCCCACGAGAAAAGCCGTCCAGCTCGGAGGGGAGCGGAAGCCCGGTGGGAGCTCCTCCCGGTCCGCGCAGGTGAGCCCCGGTCTGGTGCGTTCGGGTCGCCCTGGACGGACGCGTTTCCTTTGATGTTGTCGGGATGCGATCCTCTCAGGCAGGAATCACCAAAACAATGTCCGGCTGAAGTTTAGCCTCCGCCACGCCTCGCCCTCGCTTCCAGCCGTGGTCGGACCGAGTTTCAGCCCCTCCTCAGCGGCAGGAGTCCCCTCTGCTCTCGGAACCGCTGAAGCTGAGGTTTTGGGTCGGTTTGTGATTCTGTCGCGGGCGGGAAGTGTGTGTAGGCAACAAGGAGGAGGAGGGGGGTGGGGGGATGTTATTATGCCGATTGTTGCCGAGCTATTTATAGATCCCGGCCCAGCCTCAGACTAATGTAGCACTTGTGTGTTACCTTACAGCAGTGTAAAACGTGTGTGTGTGTGTGTGTGTGTGTGTGTGTGTGTGTGTGTGTGTGTGTGTGTGTGTGTGTGTGTGTGTGTGTGTGGTGCGCGTGCATGGGCGGTGGTAGCTCTCTGCATGCGTCAGTCCTGTTTTTGTGAATGGGGGCTGCTGGGGGCGTTTTAAGCTAACCTGACGCTAACAGCTGATCTGATTTGTTCAGGAGTTTGTTTTTGTCCTGAGAAGGAGCCGCTGAGCGGAAGCTCCTCCACTGTTGAACGTGTTGAGAAATAATAATTCCATCTTTGTTTTGCTCTCCATGTTTTATGTCTTCGGGCTCCAGGACCCGGCCCCCCAGTTCTGTCATTCTGCATCAGTGTAGGGGACAAAGGCCCTGGACGCTAACGTTAATTCCCCACCCCAGACGATGACACACACACACACACAGACCCCCCCCCCCGCCCCCCCACCCACCACCACACACACACACACACACACACTCTCACTCACTCACACACTTAAGCCCCCCCCTCCTGTGGATTGCCTCTCCATCACAAAGCTGCAGTTCTCTGAGCAGTGACCGACTTCTTTGGGGGGCAGTTTGTCCTACGGCTGTACTGTCTGGCCCCTCTTGTCTTGAGATATCTTCCCCCCCACGCCCCACCCCATGCCCTCTCCCCGGCCTTAATGAGCACACACACACCCCTGCACCGAGGAACCTCAGAGACCTCTGCCAACCCACGCTAACCTCCCACCCCTACACCAGCCTCCCCCGCGGGCAGCTCTGGCCCCTCTCTCTGTGGCGGAGAAGTCGAGTGAACGCTTGAGGCTCAGGCTGTGATCACATCTGACACTTCTGCTCCAGGATCAGAAGATCCAGGATAAACCCACCCCCCCACTCAGCAATCAGTTTCACCTTCTCTCGTGGAAAACAGGAAATAAGAATTCTGTTTCAATTGAAAAGTTATAGCTGGAGTGTTTCCTCTTCAACGCCGTAATGTGTTTAGATTTGCCCTAAAGTGAATAAACGAGTTTTAAACATGTTTTACGTGTCTAACTAGTTGCTAATGTGTGTTTACTCTCATAGAAACAACCTGAAACTGAAAGTATAAAGCTCACCAGATAAACGTTTCCCTCACCAAGTCTTGGATTCAGTGTTCAAACCGAATTTTTCTGGACTTTCCTGGACTCTTCCATTGCAAAAAGGTTGAATAAATTAAACTCAACTCAAACTATTTGTATTTTATGGGAAAAATAACTTGGAGACACTCTTCTGACATTGGTGTCATGTTAGATAAAGAAAAAAGATCTTTGCATTAATAAACTTTTAAAGGCGTAGAACACTGAAAAACCATGTTTAACGATTATTTCTGATTCTAACGGGTCACTGAGTGTTTCATGCAGGCTGAACATGAAAATAGTCTCCTACACTAGCTTCTGATAGAAAACAGACGTTGAAACTCTAGGATTAGAAAAGCCTGTCGTTATTTTTTAGAGTGAATTTAATGTAGGTATATTCGATACAGTCCATACCCGATACTAACATGTTTAACATGAGGAAACATGAGGAAAGAGATTTACATTTCAAAGGTAGAAACAGAACCCATTGCACACTGCTGCTAACTAGTGGTCGGCGTTTGAATTGCACCAAAAGAAAAGAAAACACACAAATGTTTGCATGTGAACTCTTCCACAAATTGGATACACGGCTTTTGAATATCGATATAATATCGCTGGAAATAATGACGATATATTGCCATATCTATATTTTCTCACATCCCTATTTAAACTCATACTTTATTGTACTGTATCGTATAATATCACACCATATGTTACTGAACTTTATTGCATATTGTACAGTATGAGTTGTATCGTACAGTATGGTATCTAACTATACTGGATCTTATTGTACTTACCTTATTGTACCATGTTGGATTTTACCGTATTGTACTGTATCTTACTGCATTTGACTGTATTTTGTCATACAGTACTGAATCTTACAGACTCCTAGTGTATTATTTCATACTAATATGCTTTTTGATAGCATACCATACTGGATAATATTAACAATAATCTATTTTATTTAAAAGCACCATTCTCAATACCCAAGGATCCTTGTAGAATATCACATGGCAGCCTACCGGACTTTACCGTATTACACCATTCTGTACCTAATGCACACGGTACACGTCTGCATTGTACTGTATCATGCTTTACAAAAGTAAATTGTATAAAATCACATCATAACTCATCGTACTGTTGTGTGTCGTGTCGTACCCTGTCTTATGGGTTTGTACCATGGTCATACTCTACTGATTCTTGCTAATGTTACAGTAAAATTAATTATGTGAATAACTAAAAATAGTGTTAAGAACCATTATGTCTGGCTGTTTAACCGGTTCCTCAGCTGATGATGTTTCTTTCGTGAGCCAGTGAAGCTTCCATGGTGACCCACAGTGACATTGTTCTCTCTTACCTCTCTCATAGGTTCAAACTGGTGCTAAAAGGCAAGCTGCCGCGTTGATTGGAGCAGCCTGATCATTAGGCTAATGGAGATTGGCTGCTGCTGGACATCTGCTTCCGGTTTCCCATTTGACCGTCTGGAATATTGGATCAGCCTGAGCACACAAGCCCATTTAAACATACTTCCCACAGCTTTGGCAGGACTTCAGCCTCTCCTGTAAAACACACCTGCATTATAACACTCTCACATCTGTTCTGGAAGGAAAACACACGCCGCGCCAGGTGCTCGCTCGCTCGCTGGACTGTTTGTGGACCCACCTGACCAACCTGTCAGAAATGACATCAAACAGCCACCAAGGTAGGACCTTTGCATCACTCTGGATGGATTTGGACGGGGTGGAAAATAAATGGTTTTCCTACAGAGAATGGCACCAATTTCACTTTTAAAGGCTGATTCCACTTTTCCTGTTTTTGTTATTCTCTAACCGGCTGATTCTGATGTTCTCTACCAGATTATAATTTCCTAACATCTTAATGGATTTTCATAAAGCCAGTTAGAAGTCCTACCCAAATATATCAATTGTTTAGCTTCCATACCCTCAGATGAGTCTTCTGACTTCATGCTCAACTAGTAACTGATTTTGAGTCTCAACAAACACTAAGCAGTAATAAAAATATTATAAAGCAAATATAAACTTCCACACCTGTTTAGTGTAATGGTGACAGTGCATTCGCAGACTGGATTAAGCATCTGAAATGTTTTTATTTAGTGCTGGGATCCTCCTGTTCTTCCGTCGGAGCGCCGCTGAGCCTTGGCGGGGACCTCCTCTGGGTTTTTACCTGTCACATGTAGAGTGATGACAGTTTAGCTCCCCGGAGCCGCCACATTAAGGAGAACCTTCCCACTGTTCCATCTGCCATGTTGATGAATGTCACGTTTTGATTACGGGCACAGACGGATCGCGGCTCGCTAAAATGCTATAAAGCATTTTAATCTGGTCTTATGACTGCTAATGGGCTTAATTCAATATGAATGAGCTGCAGAGTGTGAGGGAAGACGTCCTCGCCATCGCATCATTAACAGAGTCCACTTTTCTCTCCGACACCTCATCAAGGTTAGTCTAGGAGCTGTGGCTCGTGTTTTACACAGCTGATAAATTATTCCGTAACTAGCTTCCTGCTCTGGTCCCTCTGGTACCTGATGGAGTCGGCCATGTTTACTTTGTCCACCTGGTGTGTGTGGAGTGTAAATCCCACAGCTGAGGGAACTTCTAGTCCCTCGGCCCTCTAACATCACCTGAACGTCCCGCAGAGGTGCGTTCTCTCTGTCCAACATCTTGAACCTCCACTTCCTGTTCTAACTCCTCCCTCGACTCCTCCCTCTCACCAAAAGGACCAAAAACCTTTTTTATTGGCTGAAGTTTAGATTGAACCTAGCACTGATTTATGAAGGGGATCTTTTGGAGGCTGATTTAAAATTAGTTATAATATCAAACATCAGTATTCAAACATTACTGGGCATTACCAAACTGACAGAAGACATTTGAGCCTGAGCCAAATGATGTTTGGGATTAAAACATCTCATTCTCAGCAGGGCGGCATGATGCAGAACGAACCCACCGAGATGTTTCCTAACCCTTCCACAGCAACCAAGATGGATGACCGAGCAACCCTATCCTGATGGCGTTTTACGTACCACGGGCTCTAAATTACATTCTCTGGGTCAAGTCAGCGTTTTTGTTCATAAAAAAATGTAGACATCGTAAAAGTTTTAGTCAAATCCCTCAGAAAAATCTAAGTAATGCACCGTGTCAAACAATAGCTGTCCACAAGAGTTAGTCCTTACAACGTCATATTCAGTGTAGGGAGCGTTACTTTTAACAAGTAATTAGTTATAGTTACTGATTACTTTGTCCAAAAGTAACTCCATTACTTACAGAGTTACGAGATTATAAAAGTAACTAATTACAAAGAAAAATAAATATTTAGTTACTTTTTTCATTAATGAATGCAAGAAAAATGGGTTCCCCTCTTAATTAAACTTACGTAATTTACTATAATTACTAATACTGAAATATAAATGACTAATGACTGGAACATAATAAAATGTCCAAATGTTTTTATAAAACTGAATAAGTGAAATAAATGGGTACTTAACAGGAGGATTGGTGGGTGGCTGTGACTGGTGGATAGCTGTGACTGGTGGATAGCTGTGATTGGTGGATGGCTACGACTGGTGGATGGCTGTGATTGGTGGATGGCTGTGACTCATGGGTGGCTGTGATTGGTGGATGGCTGTGACTCGTGGGTGGCTGTGATTGGTGGATGGCTGTGACTCGTGGGTGGCTGTGATTGGTGGATGGCTGACGTTCACATATTTTCCTCTGAGGATCAATAACAAATCCATCTGAACACCGTGGTGTCCGTAGACATGCCTGTTGAATGATCAGAATTACAAACCTGGCTCACGCACACCGACCGGTTAATGACTTTCTCTGTTAATAATGCAACACCAACGTCTCATCATGACCTGCTAAATAACCCAGAGGTGTTAAAATTCATCTAAATACAAAGAAAGCACGAGTAAACCTTCTAAATGCACAATTATTTATTCATCACAGCACAACTCTAAAAGGCGGGACTCCTGTCTGACATGAAAATAAAAATTAAGTTATTGCAAATCTAATAAACAGTGATTTTAAAGCACAGTTTGGGGAAAATGCAAATAAGGTGTTTAGATCATTTCCAGCTGTTTCTTCTGTCTGGTTCACTAAAGCTCGAGTTTGTAGGAACTGAAATGAGCCGAAAGCATCTTCTAGAATAAACCCGGTGGGTTCAGTTGGGTCACAGTCGGAGCCGTCTGGCTCTGAGAGTTCTGGTATGATTTAGTCTTCTTCTGCAGCACCAGTAGTGGTTCTGAATCATGGCCCTGCTGTGATCTCGGGTCAGAAGGATGATTCCGTCTTCAGCTGATGGAGCAGATTAAACCAGGCCGCTCTTGTCTAAATACAACCTTTAGCTGGTTTTAATTTCCCACGCTGCCCTCTGGATCCAGTATCCACCCCTCACCTGGATGAAACAAAACCCGAGCCTTTTGTCGGAGACCGGAGGAGGCGTGATTCATTTCTGCGGCGGCTGTTTCTCACAGCCTCGTTAAGAAAAAGAGAATAAAAAAGAGAAGTCCTTGAGAGGAGCCGATCTGGGGCCTCGGAGAGCTGCCACTGTGTGGGCGTCAATTTGAGGTGTTGCTTGTCTGGTGTGAGTGACAGCTCAGAGAGGCACTTGTTGGATGTTGCTGCACTGCCGGAGACATTTAAAGAGAAACATGCTCCTCTGTGACCTTCAGGCACCTATTGGGATTATCCGACATCTTCATTTTTTTATTTCTGGAGCTGAGTTTGTGACGGGAATATTTCGGGAGATGCTCGTGATGACGTCATGATGGATAAAAGTGATGCTGCAGCGTAAACTTCTCCACTTTTCCCTCCAGAACCTTCCTTTTGCCCATCTTTAACCCCCAGCAGCTTGTGGCGGGTGTGCTTCAGCACCGTTTTTGTAATATGTAAATGAGCTTACTACGATGCACATTATTTTCTTTTTAATCCAGGACTTTCTTATTTTCCTCATCACCGGAGCAGGGGAACGGTTAGATTTAATATTGTTTACGGTAAATCTCTCCATTGGACGGGTGAGCGTTCTTCTGAACATCATCAGGGTTGCTCCACGTCTGAATAGTCGAGGTTATTTTGGGTCAGACTACGACTTTTATGATAATTCAGGCTAAATATAGAATAAAATAGGGAAAGGTTGGATTTTTTCCATCTTTAGCTGCTAATATTACATCCGTTTGTCTGAATTTAGGAAAACCGTTGCTGCAGTAAGCTGATGTTATATTTCTAAACGTAAAAGTCTTTTTTTGTTCTGAGGACTGGAACCACCTCTGTTTTCCTACCCGCAGACACACCTGTAGACTAACATTAGTTCAGTTATGAAACTAGGACTGGGTCAATATTGCATGTAATTTGTACCAAGTTTTGTAACTTGTAACATGTTTTGTAACTGTAATCTCGTTTTGTAATAGGTCACATCCATTTTGTAACATATGGAGCTAGGATTGGGACAATATTCAATGTAACTTGTACCAAGTTTTGTAACTTGGAACATGTTTCATGACATGTAACTTTGGATTCGTAAGTTGTAACTTTAGTTTTCTAACTTGTAATTCTCAATTTGTACTTGTATTTCTTGTTTTGTAACAGGAAATTTTCATTTTGTACATGTATTTTTTTTTGGACAGGAATTCGAGAAACGTGATTGGTAGCTAAGACTCGTGCTCTCATTGGTTCCACCCAAGCTCCTCCCACCGAAGCTAGAATTGAGACAAAATAATTTGTAACACTGTAGATTTGAGGTTTGTACCTGTAGAATGAAATGTGTGTTTTGAGAGTTTTGATTTCAAACATGTACATTGATTTTTTTATTTTGGAAGTCTGCTAGGTAAAAACTGAAAGTTTCATGTTTCTGAATGAATGTTTGATGTTACAAAATGAGTAGTAAATGTACAAAATAAAAGCTTGATTTTACAAAATAAAAAAACATGTACAAAATAAAAATTTCCTGTTACAAAACAAGAAATACAAGTACAAATTGAGAGTTACAAGTTAGAAAACTAAAGTTACAAGTTACGAATCTAAAGTTACATGTCATGAAACATGTTCCAAGTTACAAAACTTGGTACAAGTTACATTGAATATTGTCCCAATCCTAGCTCCATAGAAACACGTAATTCTCGTTTTGTAGCACGTAACTTTTGTTTTGTAGCACAGAACTTTTGGTACATAATATAAAACTTTCATTTTGTAACTTACAGGAAAAAAGAGTCAATGTACAAGTTTCAACTCACAACTCTCAAAACACATATCTCACTCAACTGTGAGAATGACAAAAATCCGTGTCGCATGATTGGCTGATGAGACAAAGCCTTTCATTGGTTCTTTTGGAAGCAAGCTAGAAGTGGGACAAAGTGTTTTGTACTTGTAGATTTGAGTTTTGTAACTGTAGACTGAGATTTGTGTTTTGAAAGTTGTGATTTGAAACTTGTACATTGATTTTTTTTGCAAGTTACAAAATTAAAGTTTCATGTTACGTACCAAAATTACATGCTGCAAAATTAAAGTTACGTGTTACAAAACGTGAATTACATGCTGCAAAACGAAAGTCAAAGTTACAAAACATGGTACAAGTTACATGTGATATTGTCCCAATCCTAGTTCCATATTCAGTCTGATAATTCTCCTCATGTCTCCGTCCAGGACAAACCAGAGCTGCATAAATGTGTTTTTGGATTATTTTAGTTTTAGTTAGTTAGGAGTCTGAAATTCCGTCAGCTGTTTCAAGGTTTTTTACGTCATCGGTTGATCAACAGGTCATCTGCCTATATTTGGTGTTCAAGCTTTTTGTCAGCAGGAGCTCAGGAAGTAGAGCGGGTTTTCTAGCAGTCGGAGGGATGTAGGATCGATCACGGCTCCCTCCAGAGAATTCTGCTGTTGTGACCTTGGGCAAGGCAGATAACCCACCTTACCTGCTGGTGGTGGTCAGAGGGACTGGTGGTGCCTGTGCGCCACTTCCATCAGCGCGCCCCAGGGCAGCTGTGGCTGATATGTACCAGCATGTGAATGGTTGAATGACTGATTGTGTATTAAAGGGCCTTGGGGGGTTCTAGGGCTCTAGAAAGCGCTATATCGAATACAGCCCATTTACCATTTTTTAGGATTATCCCCAGATTAATTTGTCACTAGCCTTGATAATCTCTGGTACCTGTGGAATAATCCAGAAGCAAACATGATATTTTATGTATTTCTCGTAAAAACAAAATGTAAGTTTTAATATTTATTTTACTTTACATTTTTCTTGTAGAGTTTAATTGAGCAATAATTAATAATTATAAAGTAAAAAAAATGTGCGGATACATATTTTTATTAAAGCAGGTTAATCTGTGTTGTTGGCTACATTTATAATTAACATGAAGGATATTATGAGATTTTAATTATAAAACATCCTTGTTAAAGTCCGCTAGTGTTGGCGTCAATTAGCGTTTAGCGATGGTGAGTTCACAGACCGCGGGTAAAATCTGTTTTAGAAAACACAGAATAGTGTTTCTGCTTTTTCTAAAATTAACTTTGGGAACGTGGGAGTGATGTAATGCGAGGTAAATAATAACATGTAATCATAAGCTTTACCTTTCATTCAAACATCTTGATCTTTTTTAGGATTCATTTATTTAGTCTTTTGCGGCTAAACTCGGTGCATGTTCCAGTAAAATCTCTGGACTAAAGTACTGGTGATGGTTTAAACACTGTTGGTTAATGATTGTGTTTTAATTAGGATCCATTCACACTTCAGCTGTTTATTTTTGTTGTTTATTATCTTTTACTCAGAAATCAGGAGCGTTCTGCTGGCCGGCCCTCCCACAGCGGCTCCTCCGTGGTTTGATGCTCTTCGCCAGGCTCTCTTATCACTTCCTGTTGGTGGTCTCGGTTTCCCACCGTTCTAGATTATAAACGGAGGAGACACAGGTTCGTTCTGCTCTCAGACACCAACGATGGGCCTGATTATACTCGGCTGAATTCAGACGGAAAGCTTCTTAGGTGGTGCTCACTAAAGAGGAGAAGAGCTGCTATTAGCTGCCAATGATTTGTTTTGTTAGTCAGAAGCTCACAGGCATCCAGGAAAGTCCACACCGCTGGAGTAAGAACCGTTCGTGAGTCATACACTCAGCGTGAGGCCCGTGAGTAGCTGCTAAGTGTGTGTCATGCACTGTATTTGTGAATGGGGCTGGGGTGGGGTGGACTTTAAAGTCATTGTTCTATTAAAAATTAACACCTTCCACGAACGCTATCGGCACACGTCTACAGCAGGTCGTAAAGTGAGTTCAGATTAGATTTTACTGCTTTATTTTGCTGTGTGTGTGTGTGTGTGTGTGTGTGTGTGTTTGTGTTTAACGGTGAGCTTGAGTCCATTTCTACAGCCGGGCAGCGACACATCAGCAGGAGTATCAGATGTGAGTGAGGAGTGGCGGCCAATGCCTACCATTAGATTGTTTTCTTTAGACTTCAGATATCTGCAGATTTATGTCCTTCGCTGCTGTTTTAAATAGATTTATGATGAACACAACTAGTCCGGTTTTATTTGTATACCTGCCAGTTTCTGAGGCTGGTTCCTAACCGTGGGCGGTTGACTCATTTGAAACATGCCAGCCCAGCTTCATGGAGCTGGCGCCTTAAATCCGGATCATTAGACCACGACAGTAAAGTTTATGTGGCCACATATTTTCAGGACTGTGTCCTGGTTGATGGTGATGATTACAGCCGTGTGAAAAAGAGGCTGAGGTTTTTATGCAACAAAGACACGTTTCACACCTTCATCACGTGTCCTACAGGAACACTTTCTACCGAAACATTCTAAAGCTAAAGGTCAAGCTTCCCCTGAAGGAATTATTCCAATTTGTCTGGTCATTTATTTTTGGTTGAACTCTCCATACATCAACATTTAGCTCATTTTCAAGAAACATGCTCTAACCATTTTAGTGTTGGCAAAATGTGGGTATTTTTGTTGTCTTACACGTAAACATACATACAACATGCATACATACATACATACATGCGTCGTACATACGTTCATACAACATACATACATACATACGTTCATACAACATACAGAGGTACATTCATACAACATACATATACACATACATACATACGTTCATACATACATACATACATACATTCATACAACATACATACACACATGCATACATACGTTCATACAACATACAGACATACATTCATACAACATACATACACACATGCATACATACGTTCATACAACATACATACATACGTTCATACAACATACAGACATACATTCATACAACATACAGAGGTACATTCATACAACATACATATACACATACATACATACGTTCATACATACATACATACATACCTACATGCATACGTTCCTACAACATACAGACATACATTCATACAACATACATACACACATGCATACATACGTTCATACAACATACATACATACGTTCATACAACATACAGACATACATTCATACAACATACATACACACATACATACATACATGCATTCATACATACATACATGCATTCATACATACAGTTGTGGTCAGAAGTTTACATACACTTGTAAAAAATATAATATAATGGCTCTACTGAGTGTCCCGTTATTTCTAAAACTCAGATTTTTCTCTGATAGATTGATTGGAACAGATACTTCTTTGTCACAAAAAACATTCATGAAGTTTGGTTCTTTAATGTCTTTATTATGGGTTAACAGAGAAAAGTGATCACATTTGCTGGGTCACAAATATACATACAGCAACATGAACTAGCAATTTAGGTGACTTAGAAACGTGTCAGTGAACTGAGCTTCATAGCATGGCCTCTTAACTTCTTGTGAGTGATTATGAGTGACTACAGCGGGTGACTTCTCTTAGGCCAGGTAAATAGGGCTCATTGGATACAAACGCCCACAAACGCTACAATGGGAAAGTCAAAGGAGCTCAGCATGGATCTGAAAAAGCGAATTATTGACTTGAACAAGTCAGGAAAGTCACTTGGGGCCATTTCAAAGCAGCTGCAGATCCCAAGAGCAACAGTGCAAACAATTGTTTGTAAGTATAAGGTGCATGGCACTGTTTCATCACTGCCAAGATCAGGAAGAAAACGCAAGCTATCACCTGCTGCTGAGAGAAAATTGGTCAGGAGGGTAAAGAGTGAACCAAGAATCACCAAAAAGCAGATCTGCCAAGAATTAGAAGCTGCTGGAACACATGTGTCATTGTCCACAGTCAAACGTGTTTTGCATCTCCATGGACTGAGAGGCTGCCGTGCAAGAAGGAAGCCCTTGCTCCAAAAGCGGCACCTTAAGGCTCGACTGAAGTTTGCTGCTGATCACATGGACAAAGATAAGACCTTCTGGAGGAAAGTTCTGTGGTCAGACGAAACAAAAATCGAGCTTTTTGGCCACAATGCCCAGCAATATGTTTGGAGGAGAAAAGGTGAGGCCTTTAACCCCAAGAACACCATGCCTACAGTCAAGCATGGTGGTGGGAATATTATGCTGTGGGGCTGTTTTGCTGCCAATGGAACTGGTGCTTTACAGAGAGTAAATGGGATAATGAAGAAGGAGGATTACCTTCACATTCTTCAACATAACCTAAAATCATCAGCACGAAGGTTGGTTCTTGGGCGCAGTTGGGTGTTCCAACAGGAAAATGACCCAAACACACGTCAAAAGTGATAAAGGAATGGCTAAATCAGGCTAGAATAAGGGTTTTAGAATGGCCTTCCCAAAGTCCTGACTTAAACCCCGTTGAAAACATGTGGACAGTGCTGAAGAAACAAGTCCATGTCAGAAAGCCATCAAATTTAACTGAACTTCACCAATTCTGTCAAGAGGAGTGGTCAAAGATTCAACCAGAAGCTTGCCAGAAGCTTGTGGATGGCTACCAAAAGCGCCTGATTGAAGTGAAAATGGCTAAGGGACATGTAACCAAATATTAGCACTGCTGTATGTATATTTGTGACCCAGCAAATGTGATCACTTTTCTCTGTTAACCCATAATAAAGACATTAAAGAAACAAACTTCATGAATGTTTTTTGTGACAAAGAAGTATCTGTTCCAATCACTCTATCAGAGAAAAATCTGAGTTTTAGAAATAACGGGACACTCAGTAGAGCCATTATATTATATTTTTTACAAGTGTATGTAAACTTCTGACCACAACTGTACATACATACATACATGCGTTCAGACATACATACATACATACATACATACATACGTTCATACAACATGCATACATACATACATACATTCATACAACATGCATACATACATACGTTCATACAACATGCATACATACATACATACATACATACATACATACGTTCATACAACATACATACATACATATGTTCATACAACATACATACGTTCATACAACATGCATACATACATACATACATTCGTACAACATGCATACATACATACATACATTCATACAACATACATACATACATTCATACAATATACATACAACATACATACGCTCATACAACATACATACATATGCACATACATACATACATACATACATATATACATACATTCATACAATATACATACATACGTACTTTCATACAACATACATACATACATACATACATACATACATACATACATACGTTCATACGTACTTTCATACAACATACATACATACATACATACATACGTTCATACAACATACATACATACGTTCATACAACATACATACATACATATGTTCATACAACATACATACATACATACATACGTTCATCCAACATACATACATACATACATACGTTCATACAACATACATACGTTCATACAACATACATACATACATACGTTCATACAACATACATACATACTAGGGTTGTCACGGTAACCGGTATAGCGGTAAACCCCGGTAAAAAAGTTGACAATAAAAATAACCGTCCAGTTTTTAATAAACTAAATTATCTCGGTGGGTTTACCGTGGCCGCGGTTTCGGCGCGATGACCCTTACCAGCCACCGTCGCTTCAGCTGAAGTTCCCGCTGCGCGCACACGCACTTTTTAGTTTGCAACGGCACCAAAACTTTGAAGCTGAAATAATGGCCGAAGGAGGAGACGGCAGCGCCCAGGACATCCATCAGCCCTCAAAGAAGACTAAATTGGAAGTATGGGCATATTTTGGATTTCTGAAAAATGCTGAGGGACAGTTAATAGAAGACGGCTATCCCGTTTGCAGAACGTGCAGGAAACAAGTGTCTGCAAAAGGCAGCAACACTTCGAATCTCATGGCACGTCTGCGTGACCATCACCCACGTCTCTACAGCCAGTGCAAGGTAAGTTAACATTAGCATTTTAGCTTAAATGCATGACGTGAGGACTTTTGGCTGAGGGAGAATGCAACGAGTCACTATAGACTGCAGCCGCAGCGCCCTCTGCCAGCATTTAAACCGTGTCACGGACACCCTGTTGCTGGATGAAGCATCTTATTTGTTGATGATGAAGAGAAATATACAATTAGTTCCTTGTCATTGATTTGTTTACTTATTCAATGCCATTTATACTTGAACATTTGGATTTGATTACATAGTGTAGTAGTTATTTTAGTAATTTGTTTAAAGTGGCTATTTATTTTAAATACATATTTTTTTAAGGTTGACTTGTACAGTGCTCAAGTCAAGTGTGGACTGGAGTTTTAGATTTTCATTTTGATAATGAAGAAAACAAGTATATGAGAAAACAAGTGGTGTTTCTTTGATTTGTTTACATATTGTTTATGTTTTGAATGTTTGGATTTGTATAATTTAAACCTCATTTCTTGTCCGGGGATTGGACCGCCAAGGCTCCCGCCTTGGTCTGCCACCCGATTCACATTGCACCGGACCCTTCATGTTCCTCCTGCGGGTGGTGGGTCCACAGTTGGACGAGCCCATGTATCCGGTTCGGGCTGGGCCCGGCCGGGCCCCATGGGCGAAAGCCCGGCCACCAGGCGCTCGCTCACGGGCCCCAACCCCAGGCCTGGCTCCAGGGTGGGACCCCGGTAACCCTCCGGGCCGGGTACTCCGACTCTTCGTTTTCACCGCCATGAAAGATCCTTCGAACCGTTCTTTGTCTCACCCTTCACCTAAGACCAATTTGTCATGGGAGACCCTACCAGAAATGAGTTTCCTCCGTAGGGTGGCCGGGCTCAGCCTTAGAGATAGGGTGAGGAGCTCGGACATTCGGGAGGGACTCGGAGTAGAACCGCTGCTCCTCCGGATCGAAAGGAGCCAGTTGAGGTGGTTTGGGCATCTGGTCAGGATGCCTCCTGGACGCCTCCCCGGGGAGGTGTTTCGGGCATGTCCTGCCGGCAGAAGGCCCCCGGGTCGACCCAGGACACGTTGGAGAAGTTACATCTCCAATCTGGTCCGGGAACGCCTTGGGGTCCTGCCGGAGGAGCTGGTGGACAAGGCCGGGGAGAGGACGGTCTGGAGCTCCCTAGTTGGGATGCTGCCCCCGCGACCCGGACCCGGATAAGCGGAGGAAGACGAGACGAGACGAGATAATTTAAACCTGCACTGACTACTGTAACACGTTCCAGAAAAATAAGCTATTTGTTCCTTTACTTGTGAAAAGTTGCACTTTTGCTAAGGCTTTGTGTTATTTTAGGTTTAATAAACACTGTTAAACCTTTTCAGAACTATTTCAGTTTGTGTAGAACAGGACTATCAATGCTTTCTGAACATATGCAACACCGTTTAAAAAATACCGCGATAATACCGAAAACCGTGATAATTTTGGTCACAATAACCGTGAGGTTAAATTTTCATACCGTGACAACCCTAATACATACATACGTTCATACAACATACATACATACGTTCATACAACATACATACATACATACATACATACATACATACGTTCATACAACATACATACATACGTTCATACAACATACATACATACATACATACATACATACGTTCATACAACATACATACATACATACATACGTTCATACAACATACGTACATACATACATACGTTCATACAACATACGTACATACATACATACATACATACATACATACGTTCATACATACGTTCATACAACATACGTACATACATACATACATACATACATACATACATACATATGTTCATACAACATACATACATACGTACTTTCATACAACATACATACATACATATGTTCATAAAGCGTATGTATGTATGTATGTATGTTGTACATACATACAACGTTTGTATGTACAGCAAACATATGTTCATACAACATACATACGTACGTTCATACAACGTACATACATCACTCCTCACCCCTGCCACATGGACCCAAGGGATAAACCATCAACCCTGCTCAATGGTCAACTATCCTCGCGGGGTCACACCCATTAGGACAGTGGGAGGGTTAACTGAGTAAAATGCTGAATACTGTCACTATTACTTCTACATAAATGGCAGCACTAGCAATAATTAATGTAGTTTTTTTTCTGTTTGGAAAAAGGCAGTTTGAACATTTTCTAAAGAATTCTGTGATAAATTTCTTCATAATAGTCATGATGGAAAGTCTGGTCAGTGTTTCATCAGGACTTATAACTGATATCTCGCACCCCTACTTTGCTGAACATTGGTTAGCTGTTTTAAACATGAAACACAACCGCGTGAGTTACAAAGGTTTGTGGTTTGATGTTTTTATAGTTTTACTCTTAACCTATAAGAGGCCATAGTGTCCATACAAACCATGTTTATGAAGCTCTGTGCACTAAACCCCTCTCACATGAGTACCTTAGAAAATGAGCCGTTTCAAGACTCTGGCTCTTTAGGAAGACTAGTTAATGTTGGCCACGCCCACACA
This sequence comes from Nothobranchius furzeri, assembly GCF_043380555.1. Classification (NCBI taxonomy): domain Eukaryota; kingdom Metazoa; phylum Chordata; class Actinopteri; order Cyprinodontiformes; family Nothobranchiidae; genus Nothobranchius; species Nothobranchius furzeri. The sequence goes on along the minus strand of NC_091754.1, from coordinate 47,255,986 downwards.
CCCTCTGATTGGCTGTTATGAGGAGAGGGGCTCAGAGTAGAGCCGCTGCTCCTCCAGTGACAAAGATGGGTGGGTTCTGTTTTAATTTATGTTATTGTGACATCACAAACGGGGACTTTTTCAAACAGTTTGTTTTAGAGAGATAATTCCTGACAGAAAACAGATTTAATGTTTTTTCACATGTGGAGTGTTTACTGGAGCAGCGGAGACCCACATGGCATCACAAAAGCATTTAAAAAGTGAGATTTGTAAAATTTGTCCTTTTTAAAATCTGCTCCACTTTCTGGAACATTCCTGAAACCATAAACTTTATTATTTGGGTCTTTTTTTTATCAGTTTGATGATGTAAATTTGATCTTTTAGCATTTTTTTGTGAAAAACAACAAATACAAACTTTTTCGTCACATTCAGATTTATTCAGGCTGCCGCTGAGCTTCAAGCTGTGGATGAGAAGTGAGTGCAAGCAGGGAGTTGATGGAACCGTCTGACTTTAACCTAAACCAGGGGAAAACTACTATCACCATCAGGTCTTATCCTTGTTACTGGAACTGGGAACTGGTTAGCGTCTGCTCTGCAGGGAGTTCAGGCAGCGAGGGACGTCTGCTGACGTAAAACAGCAGCGACACGTGTACGCATCACACCCCATAGAGGGTTTTTCCCTCGTAGGTGAGGAAAAACCGACCCCAGAGACGGGCCTACACACACACACACACACACACACACGCACACGCACACGCACACACACACACCTGTTATCCACGTCCTCCTGGTGTGTTTTTAATAAACTGTTAATAAAGAAGGGTAGTTTCTAGATTTGGATTTAAAGCTTTCTCGTAGTCGTGACCAGAAGTTAATAACGTTCTTATAAAACTCTAGAGCCGCGGTCTCCTTATCGTTGGCGCAGCGACAGAAAGATTTATTGCCTTTTATTTTGATTTGAAAGTATTAGATCTTTTGACAGCCAGCTGCTTGGTGTGCTAATCTCCTTAAGGATGATTTGATGGCCTTTTTCTGGGACCGTTTTTGGATCCCACCCACGTCTTTTACAAACGCTGCGGTACAGTGTGCCTCCAGATGGCTGTGAGTCTATGTTATGGATTTGCTTTTATTACACCTGTCAGACGCTGTTAGCTGGAGGCATACAGACCTGGAGAATGAACTGGTGAATGGAAACAGTGAATGAAAGAGAGTAAACCCTCTCTGCACCTATAGTGCTGAATAAAGACCAATTTATGGTTGTTTATGCTTAAATAAACCACGTTTCTCCGCTCACTCGTCCCTTCTCCATCTGCTCCAAATGCTCTCCATCACACATCCTCTGCCTAAATCCAGGGGTTGAATGGGTTAAAAGCTTTCACTGCAATAAAGAGGGCCCGGCTTATCCCCGAGTCTATTTTTAGAAGCACGCACACCAGAAATGTGCACGTGCACACGTGGTGGGCAAACAATCATTATTTTTGGTCTCCCGTGTTGATTCTCCTCACCGTGATTGAGCGGGTTTTTGCTGTGCAGCTAAAAATGGAGCGTGCATGACACAAACGCTGCCTCCTTTGTGCATAGCAGCCACTCGCCTTAATGTGGGGAATTTTTAGCCCCTTTGTCACGTTTGTCTGCTCGCCCGCTCGTCCTAACATGTTGTTTCAGGTCTTTAAAGCCAATCACGGAAAACAGCCATGGCAGATTGCAAAATCCTCCTCTGTGGCGTGTTCCCGTGATGCCGCGCCCTCTCTCTGTCTTGCTGAACCGGGTGCACAGAGACGAGGCTGCAGCCAGACAGACAGACAGTCCGTCATATCTGCCCTCCCATGTGCCTCCAGCTTGGCTAAACATGACTAACAGCCCCCCCAGAGGACAAACCCAGGGGGTCTCTTGTGCAACGGCTCGGCCCCCAACGTGTCCTTGTTCAAACGATGCTCAGCGCCGGCCCTTCCCTCCACACACAAACACCTGATCATGGCGCTGAAACCAGGGTGCTGTTCTGGAATCATTAGAGAAGACTTGTTTTTAATTGGTCTTGGGACAAAGACAGCGGAGAACATGAGCTAATGAAAGGAACAGGACGCATCTTTTGTCCCCGTGTTTTTTGTCTGGTCCCAGCCGGGAAACGGGATACACCGTGTTCTGCCAATGAGCTGTCAGCGGCAATTGCGGTTTACACCGCTTGCTCGGAGCCCTGTCCCCGTGCCTTTTGACACGGATCTGGACACAGCGGGTTAAGACAAAGCATGGATGTGTGGCCGCGGCTTCGGGGGACGCTGCTGTTACGCAAGCTGGTTAAAAACCAAAAGAGTCGAGAGGAAATCCGGCAGATAGTCACACCTGTGGCTGCTGGTGCAGCCGCGCCGTTGTGGGTGTTTGTTGTTGTAAGGCAATAGGCCTGGAGAGTGAGGCTGAACAGTTGCATCATAGGTCTCTTAGCAACCATTTGTTTCACTGTCATGGATGCTCATTAAAAATTTACGGAGTTATTTTCATTATTTACACGAAACCCTCTCAACAAACAAAGATGTTGACTAAAGAAGAAGTAGTGACAAAATACTGAGGAGGGCAGAAAGTAAATTATTAAAATTCAGGTTTTCATTTTTCTTTTGCATCTTCCTCCGTTCCTTCGTCCGTTGTTATGGAAGTTGCCAGCTTTTCCAGCAAAATCCCAAGGCTTTTCCAGTCCGTATGGTTCTGTCTCAGATTTTCCATGGCTGGATAACCAGAGAACAACAAACAGAACCACCATTACTGCCTCCTTTCGATGAGGAGGAGAAGAGTCGTGACCCTGGAATTTTGATGTTTGGAAATTTTCTGCAACAAATATTCCCTCCAAAAGTCACTGTGTGTGTTGGGAATCAGGTGCCTGTTAATGACCCCGGCTTTCCACCGGGGTTACGCGTAAGCATCGCGTAACCCCGGTGAACTAATGGCTGCTGTTATCGTAAATGGGTCCTGGACGCGTACCAGAAGCGTGGTGTCGCGTAGCTTTTTCGCTTCAGGTCTTTTTTTTTTTTTTACTCGCTACGCTGCCAGAACCCGCCAGGCTCAGTGATTCAGACAGGAAGTCAAATGCTGGAACAGCGCAAAACATCATTTCAGTTGATTAACTTGTTAAAAGCATCCTCATCAGCGTCATTACCTGCGAAACCTCCGTAGCTGAGGCAAGCAGGACAGAAAGTGAACCGCTTAGCTTTCTGGATGCGTGTTGCCTTTCTCCCGGCTGTGAACTGCCAAAATCATGTGCGTTATTTCTAATCTTCGGTAAATTTGTGACCTCACAGGACCAGCTGCGCAGAACGTTTGAGCTGCCAGTCCACGTCTGAAATGCTCCCGGTGGGGAGCTGCACCGCTGAGCTCGTGGGAAAACACTATTCATAGATTACACTTCCGGTGGAAAGCCCGAATGAAGAGGGGCAGCGTGTATAAACCACGTTTTCTTTTTCGTGATGCTGGAATTTTTCTGCTACCAACATTCATGGTGTTGGGACAGAATGTTCGAGAAATGCGAGACAGCTTTGGAAGGTGTCCGCTAAGACATTAGGAAACTTTGTAGCTGAAATAAAAAATGAAAAAAGTTTGGTCCTCAATCACATTTACGGCTCACAGCCCAGCTAGATGCTAGCTTAAGTGCTAACGTGATGATTCGTCTAAATGTTTTTAAACAAATGCCTTTTGGTGACTTTTTTATGTTCTGAAAAGAAAACCTCTTAGAAATAAAAAGATATAGCTGAAAAGAGCACGGCGGTCCAATAACTCGTCGTTTATGTCACCTGAGAGGACATTCGACTCGTCTGGACACGATGTGTCCTGAAGGAGCCCATCCATCAGCAGCTGTTTAGCATCTTGGACGGGTCCCAGCGCCGTGATTTACCGGCGTTTTTCGCTGAATTAGAGGATCTCTAATGTGACATCTTGAAGAAAACTTTCAGGATGTATTTTAATATCTGTAGTTTCTAAAGGAAACCTGTCAGAATGATATTTTATTTTAAACGTTCTTTTGAAACCAACGTTTGACCCAGACTTTAAATAAGGTCCATTAATGTATTTTTCTCATAATCAAGCAGCAGCTCATACATTTCCAAAGGTTTGAATGGGAATTCTGCTCTCCCAGCCTAAATTATGAATTCTCCTAATAAATTTTCTGCACTGAACTGCCTCAGTAGTATTGGATTCATAAATCTGGTCTGCAGGTCCGTCACAAGGACGGCTACCATGCATGCTAGGTGTTCTGGCGTGGTTTCTGGTTTTTATGATTGAAAATCTCCAGAGTTTCATTAAACCCACCTCGTGACTCCCATGCATGTTGCATGTGCAGCAGAAGCATGCATCTTAATGACCAATTTCCAACTAATTTAGTATTTAATATCAGATCTGGGCCTTCACAGGGAAGCACGGAGAAGCAGTTTGCTAAATTACATTACCACTTTGTTTTTCCAACTCCACCGGCATGAAATGAGGGTCAGATGGTTGTTTCCAAATGTTCATGGGATGCAAACTGGTGGGGACTCACACAGGGGTCACCCATTCTCTTTCAGTCACCGTGACGTCAGGCGGTGCCCTCGGGAAGCAAATTTGCGACCCAGAGGAAAAGGCTCTTCAAGGAGAGGCGTATTTGATTAATCGTATTGTTCCTGTCTGGTTCACCTTGTTCGGTGGAGTCACCCTGGACGAAGCCGCCAGAACGGAAGTGCTCTGAATGTAATGAGGCTGGAGCATCCTTCCTGTCTTTCTGTCGTTCCCGTCTCTCTCCCTGTAAACACCACGCTACCACAGACAGACGTCTCATTCTCAGTTCTGCTGCATAACAAAGGCCTCTTTCAACATAGTGTGTGCTGTTCATGCCAGGACCGGGGTCAGGTCGGCCCGTTTCTCCCTACAGGACGGCGTTTAAGTTTAGATAGAGACCGACGTCGTTGGGCTGCTCACCCTCCTCTCCGTTTGAAGCGACGATCTGGAAACACGTTTTTGACGAGAAGAAGCTGCATTAGAGTGAGATGACTGACTCTCTGCCCGAGGGTAGCTGAAGCTATTTATAGCCTCCCGTCTCCCTATGCTTTCCCACTGGGAACTAGAAGATAGAAGGATGGAGAAAAAGATAAGAGGAAAGGAGGAAACACAGAAGCGGGGGCTGTTGGGTAACTAGGCTACATTTAAGATTGATGGGGCCTGTTGCCAAGGTATAGGATACCTCTTCCCTGCAAGTGTGTGGTGGTTGTTTATGCGGTTTGTTGCTTCATCCCCTGGTTTTCTGTCCCAGTCTCCTGCCCTGACGTTCCCTCATCGGTGTGGTTTGGACTGGAAGCTTATCTGCTTTGTCTCACTAACCACACACAAAGATATCCACTCCTCCCTAATTCACAAAGCCTGCGAGGGAGATGTAAAGCTGCAACCAGCAATCTGTGCAAAAACCAGCGTTGATTTACTCCCAAGCCACAGGTGTCGTCACACACAGATGCTCCTTATTTCCATTGCAAAATGCACCAGTGGCTCATTTGTATGGCCTGGTGAAGAGGTATCACCTATCACTGATGTGGCTCGCTTTGGTTTTTTTTTGGGGGGGGGGGGGGGGGGGCATCGTGTTCTTGCATCCTTCGCTTTTACATAAAGTCTGTTTGCAAATAGACAAAACCGCAGATGAGACTGCTGCATCGGTAGAATAGACGGATGGATAGAAGTGGGACAGAAGGGATATCAACATTTCAATTCCTGTTGTTTCACACATCACATTGATCAGTATGAATTGTACAATAAAGTATAAAGTCACCTAGGATTGACTGATTAGTGTTTGTTGTTAGCCTCAAAGGCAACCTGATGGCTTTATCACCTGTAAGCTGCTTTGGACAAAAGCATCTGCTAAATACATAAACATAAATCCTATAGTATAGTATAGTATAGTATAGTATAGTATAGTTGAATGGTATCATACTATACCATATCAATCTGTATCATATCCTATTGCATCATATATGGTATCGTTTCTGCAAAATAACAAAATAAAAGCACCATAAGTCATTCCTACCATTTTTTGGATATTTGAAGAATGCCGAGGGACAGCTGATAGAAGACGGCTATCCTGTTTGCAGCATGTGCAGGAAAAAGTGTCTGTGAAAGGCAGCAAAGCTTCAAATCTCATGACACATCTGCGTAACCATCACCCACAACTCTACAGTCAACGAAAGGCAAGCTAACGTTAGCGTTTTAGCTAAAATGCGTGATCCGAGGATTTGGGTTGAGGGAGAATGCAACGAGTCGCTATATAAAGCAGCCGCAGCGCCGCTGCCTGCATATAAACCGTGTCGCGGACACCCCCATGTTGAAATGACACTATGCATTACGGGGCTCCCAGGGGCAGATAAGAGTTGGTCTCTCTCCGAGAATAATTATGAATTTAACAATGATTACTGCCTGATGACATTTTCCCACATCTGCAAAGCTCACTGGAAGAACACAAACCGAGGACAATATTTTCGTGATATAGGGTTTATTACTCAAGTACGGGTAAAAAAATATCTGATTAGAAGGCTACTTGAGTACTGAGTATCATCTGATCTAATATTTTTAAAATTATGACATCAAACAGACAAAAAATAAGAAGTTATGGGCAAATATTTGTATTTTAAAGACTAAAGGGGAAAAATGTAAACAAATAAACAACATAATTACAAAATAACACATTTTAGGCAAAATTTTGACTCAAACTGAGGACAATATTTTCCTGATATACGGGGTTTATTTAGTTGTCTGAAAATGTAACACGTTTAAAAAAATACCGCGACAATACCGAAAACCGTGATAATTTTGGTCACAATAAATGAGGTGAAATTTTCACACCGTGACAACCCTAGTACCCACAAGTATCTCTCAGCTTCACAAAGGTTGGTGACCCCTGGATTAGCGTCCAGGAAACAGCAGGGAACGTCTCGGCTACTAGAAGCTAACCGTTAGCTTTAGCAACTCCACCAGACAGCAGAACTCCTCCAGGCTTGAGTTATTTATGGAGATAAAACATCAACGTTGCTGTTAGCCAATTAGAGGAAAAATGTCCAAATATCAGGAAGTAATCATCCTAATCCTGCCTGTGAAGCTCCGCTCTGACGTGGCTCTCTTCTAGTTCCTGAAACGGGTGCGTTCATTCGTAATAGACACCGCTGCAGATACAGTTTACATGAGTAAACTACCACTTTACTTTGGGTGAATAATTTGTACCACATGAAAAGTACTTTTTCTTTCTTTTATTCAAGTATTGTATCATAGCGTATACAGATAACACCATACCTGTTTGGTATCGACTTTACCAGGTTTTAGTGCATCATACATCAGCTTCCTGCTGCCTGTGAGGAGACGGATGCACGCACAGAGACGAGTTTCATCAGGACCAAACCTGACCGCTGCAGCCATCCAGGCAGGGTGGTGTGAGACCAATATCCTCTAGCTTCCTAGATAATAAAAGTGTGTGTGTGTGTGTGTGTGTGTGTGTGTATTTGTGTGTGTTAGCGTGTGTGTGTGTGTGTGCGGATGTGTGTGTGTGTTAGCATATGTGTGTGCGTGTGTGAGCGTGTGTGCATGTGTGTGAGCATGTGTGTGTATGAGCGTGTGTGTGTGTGTGTGTGAGCGTGTGAGCGTGTGTGTGTGTTTGCATGTGCGTGTGTGTGTGCGTATGTGTGTGTTAGCATGTGTGTGTGCGTGCATGCATGTGGGTGCGTGTATACAGGTGTGCGAGCATGTGTGTGTGTGTGTGTGTGTGTGTGTGTGTGTGTGTGTGTGTGTGTGTGTGCGCGCGTGTGTGAGCGTGTGTGTGTGTGTGTGTTTGTGTATGCATGTGTGTGAGCGTGTGTGTGTGTGAGAGCGTGTGTGTGTGTGCACCAGTCTAGTCCACAGAGAATTCCAGAAATAGACCACGGATGGTGAGACTCTCGCCTGTTTTTCTCTTTTTTTCCCCTCTGAAGGGATTTCTCGTTATTTTTTAAATCTCAAACCCGTGTTTGTGCTGATGTCTGTACACTTTATGCTCAGAATGTAAATAGATAAATAGGTGTGTGTGTGAATACACGGACCAGGTGCTGTAGAACTATAAATGCTCACAGGATGCAGAGTGAGAGAGTTATTAGTAACAGATTTAGGAGGAGGAGATGGATGCATGTTGATTGTTTTTGTGCCCCCCCCCCCCCCCCCCCAGCTTTTTATAGCCATGTCTTCCCAGGGCTCAGCAGCTACAAAAGCCTTTTCATGTTGCCACTATAATTACAGCCTACACACACATGGACATGCATGCATACACACACACTCGCTGGAGCAGCGTCTTTGTGTTGGTGTGTGCGTGCTCTGCATGTGCAGTTATACACAAAAGGGTGAGCTATTTTTACCTCCCTCCCCTCCCCTCCTCTCCATCGCCTCCTCATCCCTCTCTCCGCCGCTGCTGCTAGCCACATTTGCTATGCTGAGCACAGGCGCTATCAGTCGAGCGCCAACATCTCTCCAACTCGCTCACAAGCGAACACACACACTCACTCTCACTCACACACACCAGCTGACGAGCGCTCCCTCTGAATCCCGGCTTATTCTTTAGCTCCGTCCGAGCATCCCTGCAGACGCGCCTCAGCGTTTGCTGCTCATGGATCAGGAAGCAGCTCAGGGGCTCGGAGGTGCACAGCGGCATGTGCTCTCCACCGTGCAGATGACCTGAAGCCCCTCTCTCTCTCTCTCCCTCTCTTTCTCTCCCACCTTCTCTCTTTCTCTCTCCGACTGGTTTTAACCGCCTGATTAGCAGGTTTGTGGCTGGAAGCCCGGCTCAATGCTGCGGACCATCTTTGAAGCAGAATGCTCTCTTTCTCCCACAGAGGGAATCCTGGGAAAGGAGCCGCCGCTGGAGGTCCTCAAGACGTCGGCGCTCAACCACATCCCAACAGGTTGGTCAATCTGTGTGTGTGTGTGTGTGTGTGTGTGTGTGTGTGTGTGTGTGTGTGAGTACGTGATGTTACTATCAACCACATCCTGTGTGACTTTGCTTTTTGGATGTGAGCGAGCCGGGGACACACCGTCTACTTGACCAGGAGACACCATGTTTACATCCCCAATGTTTTATTTAAGCCGCTCCGGTGCTGCCATTTTGCTGAATGAAAATCTGGAACTCCGAATGTTTGCGCGCACGCACGCACGCACACACACACACACACACACACACACACACAGACACACACACACACACACACACACACACACACACACACACACAGCTAAACAAACCCATTGTGCCTCTCAGTCAGTTCCTGAGTCCGTTTAATGTTCCCAAAACAATCTCTTGCAGCTCCCAGTGCTATAAGTTCCCATTCCCAAGTATTCCTGAATGCAGATCCATGTTGTCCGGTAGAAATTGTACAGGAAAAGTGAGGATGAGGAGAGTGGAGCAAAACCAGAGGGGCACAGATAAGGAAGGATAAATTGGTGTTGGGATAGTGCATCCCATAATTCTGTAATAAGGAAGCTTAAACTGCTCCCAGCTTTTGGTTTTTTGCCTCCCAGGATGGTTGGGTGAGTCTAATTCCTAATTCTGACTCCCAGACAGCAGCCAACGCTCCAGCACGCTGCCGTTTCTGCTCCTAGGTTATTTTTGTTTTCACTTCCTGCTCCTGCCTCCGGCTCAGCTGATAAAATATTGAAATCCACCAGAGCATCTTCATCTGATATTCTCAGAATCTGTTGTCTTGGCTACGAAGCTGCTGGGTGGCATGTGACCCGGACCGCTTCTCCTGCACGGAGAGGAGGGTGAAGCCATCTGGGAGTCTTTAAAACGCCCTGCAGGTGAGGATCACACCTGCAGAGGCCTCCTGAACTTTAGCTCTGTGTGTGTGTGTGTGTGTGTGTGTGTGTGTGTGTGTGTGTGTGTGTGTGTGTGTGTGTGTGTGTGTGCGCACTCCCAGCACGGATCCTTTGCGTAACGCCGTTGTGTGATGTCATTAGAAGGGCGACCACCCCCCCGCCCACTGCAGCTAAAACCTGATTCTACCTGGACAACAGATGAAGTGACTGTTGGCTGCAGGACTTTTCAGAATGAGCCCTCATCTGTGCCACATCCATTAGGGCCTAAGGGGCGGGGCTTAGGCAGTCGGACCGTGGGACCCGGGCTCCACGAACCGGGCCTCCAGTCAGAACCGCCAGCCCTCGACATTGTCTGGTATAAATAGATTCACAGCAGGAGCCAGAAGAGTTGTGGAGAGCGCCGGAGGGGTCGTAAACAGATTGTGATTAGTTTGTGGAGTGTGTGTGTGTGTGTGTGTGTGCGTGCGTGTGTGTGTGAGTGTGTGTGTGTGTGTGAGTGTGTGTGTGTGTGTGTGTGTGTGTGTGTGAGTGTGTGTGTGTGCGTGCGTGCGTGTGTAGGGGGGGGGGGTATGAAGGAGTGCAGGGGTGTGCAGAGGAACCCGCTGACAGGAAAGGTCGCTGAGTTAAAGCAAACGAAAAAGCTGTCAGAATTCCCTCTGAAGGAGATTCCTTTGAATCCCGATGCCTTTTAGAGATTCCCTCTGATCCACAAACGCTCCGATCAGACTCGCAGGAGAAAAAGAAAGTGAAGCGTGTGGATTCTCTTCCCTCTGAGTCTGAGCTAAATCAGGCTGCAGATCAAAGAGGATCTTTTTTTAGACCCCCCCACCCCCCACCCCCCCACACACACCTGTCATACAGGTAAGTCTGCCCGTTGTGTAATGTCTCTGGAGCCCCCGCCCCCCGTTTGGGTCGGATGGCGGCTGCCCTCATGTCGTCCTTATCTCACACACATCAGTAAACTCCAGCTCTGGCTTGACGTCAGTGCTCTGAGACAAAGAGGTGTTCAAATCAGAGTCTATCTGTTTATCAGCGAGGCTTCTGATTGGCTGGGACGTCTGCTGTGGTAACAAAGTTCAGGATGTCTTCAAAAGCAGAAACATCTTCTGATTGGTTCTCATTAGGGACTTTAAGACTGAACCCTCAGGCTCATCCAGACCGATGCAAGGAGCCCTTCGAGACAGAAAAGAGACATTATGAGAGCAAAGGAACCTGCACATAAAACCACAACAAGGCGTGAAAGTTTCACGACACTAAACTGTTGCAGTTCATCTAAAGGAAAATGCAAAGTGGGTTCATGCATCATGCAAACATGCCCAAATGCCCCTGGAGGCAGTTTTAATCCGCTCTGAGAAACGTTGCACCATTTTCTCTAGTTCAGTGTAGGAAACACAACTTAACTTTAGATGGGTGCAGATTTGTGATTCTGACTTCATCTTTTGATTTGGATATTCAGCGATACCTTAATGGTTTCAGATGTTTACTTTTAGAAAGATGCTGATAAAAGTTTACATTCATAATTCAGAAACATTAACCCAGGACTTGTTCACCATCCAGATGGTCCTTTGGTCCTCCTGAGTGATTTAAGCACTCCAGCTCAAGTCTAAACCGTGTCTGAAGCTAGATGCAGTCTGCAGAGTCATTTGGTCTGTCGGTGGAAAGTCTCTGCTCCGCTTCACCTGAAACCATTTTGCGGTTTTATTTGTTTGGGAAATGCAGGCAAATTCCATGTGAGGAATCTGAGCGCGTGGTTTCAAACCTCCTGGGAGAAAACGAGGCTTGGGGAGACGGTCGGCGAGGGTTTTCCTCAGTGTTGGGAGGAAGGAGAGCAGGTTGACGGAGGGGAAGGGTGAGGGAGAGAGAGAGGGAGAGCTGTCTGTGTGTGTTTGAGAGAGTGGCCGGTTCCTGGAAAAGCAGAGGGCTGCAGAATAAACAGGCTGCATGCCTGAGACTGCCCTGTGATGTCACCGCTGGGCGAGAGAGGGACGAGGGGAGGAGAGAGGAAGGAGGAGAGGGAGACACCCATCAGGTTAAAACAAGAGAACAGCCCGCCTGGAGTGAGGAGAAGTCAGAGGAGCAGGAGAGGGAGCTCGCTGTCATTCCCTGGAGCAGACTGGAGGAAGAGGAGGGGCTGCATCGATAAGAAAGAGGAGGCTGATGGGTAACGACAGCTCTGCTTTTTCTGCTGCTTTCATCTGGTGAGCAATTAGCGCTGCCGGTGTGACAGAGATGCCAGCCGAGGTGTGTTTGTGGATCCGTATGCGGCAGCGTCATCAGGAGTGTGTGTGAGGCTGTCTTTGACCCAGCGAGTGTGTTAGAGAGGAACATTTTGTACGGGGGGGGATGAGTTATGGATTTGCATTATCCCAGATCGGAACCGCAGCGATTCGACAAGTGCGGCTTTTTAATTTCCATAATCACGCTTCTCCTGGCCCATCCTTCCTCGCCTCTTCAATAATTCATGGCTTTTGTCTTCAATAAAGTACGAATTTCATACGGAGAAATTAAGGCAGGAAAACCAAAAATTAGAATTATTCTGATGGGAATTTCTTCACATTGTTTTATCACTAAAACTTTCTCTGACAGTCTTCAGGTTTAATAGTCGGTCACTGATTTACAATGTAGGAACTGTCGAGTAACTCTGCACATCCAAGTACAACTACCATAAACGTTCACATCGGAGAAGCTATAGGGAGATTCATCACTGGTCTTGGTTAAACTATTTAAAACAGATTTTGAAACAACACAACAAACCAACAATCCTGAAACTGTGGCTTTGTGTTGTTTTAAGTTTGTCATTGTTTTATTTAGTTATACGTGCTTAACCTTGCTTTGTTGTTATATGTCGTTTACGTGCTTTTATTTTTTTTATGTCGTTTATGTTTTATGTTGTTATATTTGGTTTACATTGTTTTATGCAGTTATGTGTAGTTTACGTTGTTTTATTTTGTTATACGTGGTTTACCTTGCTATGTTGTTATATGTGGTTTACATTGTTTTATTTTGTTATATGTGGTTTACCTTGCTTTGTTGTTATGTCGTTTATGTTGTTTTATTTAGTTTTATGTAGTTGACGTTGTTTTATGTTGTTATACTGGGTTTATGTTGTTTTGTGCTGTTATATGTGGTTTACGTTTTATGTTGTTATATTTGGTTTTTGTTGTTTTGTGCAGTTATATGTAGTTGATGTTGTTTTATTTTGTTATACGTGGTTTACCTTGCTATGTTGTTATATGTGGTTTACATTTTTATTTTGTTATATGTGGTTTACCTTGCTTTGTTGTTATATGTGGTTTACGTTGTTTTATTTAGTTATGCGTGCTTTACGTTGCTTTGTTGTTAAATGTGGTTTACGTCGTTTTATTTAGTTTTATGTAGTTGACATTGTTTTATGTTGTTATATGTGGTTTACGTTGTTTTATTTTGTTATATGTGGTTTACGTTGTTTTATTTAGTTATATGTGCTTTACCTTGCTTAGTTGTTATATATCATTTACGTTGTTTTATTTAGTTTCATGTAGTTTACGTTGTTTTATGTTGTTATATTTCAGGGATTCCCTAAGAGTGGTGCGCGCACCCCTGGGGGTGCGAGAGCTACCGCTAGGGGGTGCGCGAGGTGAAAAGTGTAATGGCTGCGGAGCTCAGAGAAGTCAGTCATATGTCACCATTAGCGTAGCCAGAAACTCATTTGTGGGTGGGCCTAAGAAAAAGTAAGTGGGCCCAATAAATGTAATTGAAAACAAGTATATTTTGCGTGTGTGTGTGTGTCCTCCACATGTGCCCTAGCTTCATAATAAAAATGCGCCGAGCTTCAGCGCTCTGGCCTGCGCATGCTGTCAATAGCAAGATATGTTCCTTATTTGATCATTTTTAACGACGTTGGAGAAATCTGAAGGTGGTCAGTCATTCTGGCAGATTGTAATTAACACCCTGTCTCATGCAGGTGTTCTGACATTGTAAACCTCACACACAGAACATTGTGGATGTAACAAAATAAATCAAGAAATTATTCCCATTTGAGCATTTTAGCATTATTATATTATTATATTAGCACACTGACTGTGGGACAGCATTCTAAACGTGTCAGGCTACTAACAGCGTGCTGAAGATCTGAAGTTCAGAGTGCGTCTGTCAGAGGTCAGACGCGTTCCAGCGGAACCACGGTTCACGGGTGCACATGTGGGCACATTTGGGCTGGGCATAAGTAGTTTTACAACACTGGTTTAAATGGCGCCAATAACGAGACGCGGTGACTGGAGCGGCTCATGGAGCTGTGCCACACATACACACACACAGATTCAATAAGCGCACGCTGCGCAAACTCCGGCGCTGCGCCGCACCATCAGACTTAAGGCAGAAATGAGCGCTGCCTCATCTGTGATAAAAAACATTTAAGAGGTTTTATAACAACATTTTTCATTCAAGGTCAAATATTAGCTTCTATTTTGGGATGACGTATGAAATTCGAGTCCGCTCCAGCCAGTGACTCCTCATGAACCTGACTACAACTCATGTTACTGCAGCATTTGTTATTCCAGTCCGCGTGGCAGCGGATCGCAGATTCAGCCACACCATAAAACAGCAATAAGTCAGTCTGAGGCAAAAGTGAACCTCATGACTATAGCTTTTCCATCTTTCTCCCTATGGACATTTGATTACGCACACGTAGGTGACCAGTTCAGGTTTACGCAGAGCAGAAGGAAGGAGAGAGCTCTGGCCACAGGTTAAACATTCCTACTTTAAGAAAACCGTTAAATTGCATTGCTTATGTGCTACCTGGGCACTCTAAATATTTATTTAAAATTAAATCGAAGGAAATTGTAATGGTATTGAATGTTTGTTAATTACTATTTAAAAAACGAAAGTGATAGGGAAAAAGGTTGATCATATTTTTTTAACCCTGTCTGTCGAGTGACTGTTTAGCTAGACGTCTGATATATACCGTATTTACCCGAATATAGGACGACCCCTATTATAAGACGACCCCCCTTTCCAAGAGATTAATTTTAAGAAAAAGGCAAAATTCACTTTTTAAAGAAAATATTTAATATTTGAAAAATTTTGGTAAATACAGTAATACCGTAATTACAGACTACTTTAATATTTACCTATTAATGCAATCACAAAAATCTGTTATGAAGCTTTTGGGGTTCTGTCAGGAAATCAATCAAATGTTATTTATATAGCACTTAATCAAACAAATAAAATCCAACTCAAAGTGCTTTACACAAATGGTACTGAACAAAAAAAAATCCCCACTGTAGTCAAACTGTAAGAACTTCTCTTAACATGTCAAATCAAGTTATTTCAAAAGTCTGCATGAGGCATTTACTCACAGATGTCCTCTGCTTCGCTCTGCTCAGAGTCACTGTCACTCTCACGCTGCGGTCCCGCCTCCTCCCACAGAATGTCATCCTCACTGCCATCCAATGCATTGGATATGCAGCACTTTTTAAAGCCGTTGATGATGCTCTCTGCTGTTACTGCATCCCATGCCTGGAGGATCCATTCACAAAGCCGATGTACAGTCGGTTTTTGAATTTTTCCAGACGGTGTGAGAGCGTGATCACCGGACAGGAGCCACTCTGTGTACCTCGTGCGCAGGTTGTCCTTGAAAGGCTTGTTAACCACCACATCCAGCACCTGCAGCTGGCTTGTCATCCCGCCCGGTATGATAACCAGGTCGCCGTTCATCTTCCTCAACTGAGTTTTGACAGCGTCAGTCAGGTGTCCACGGAACGCATCCATAATTAGCATGTTTCTCTTTTTTCTGAGCGCGCCGCGTCGCGTTCCCCACACCACTTTCAGCCAATCGACCACAAGTTCGCTCTCCATCCAGCCTTTCTCCTGGGCTCTCACAATAATGCCAGCTGGCATTGGCTCTTTCGGCACAGTTTTGCGTTTTAAAATCACATACGGGGCCAACTTAGTCCCGTCTGCCAGGCACGCCAACATGACGGTGATCCGATTCTTCTCATTTCCAGTTGACTTCACAATAACAGACTTCTCACCTTTTTTGTGCACAGTCACAGATGTAGGCATGTCAAAAAACACCGGTGTTTGGTCGGCATTCCCGATCTGATCCAGTGTGTAGGAGTGTTTTTTCCTCAAGCCAATCACATAGCGCTGAAAAGACTGCAGCTTCTCTGCGAAGTCTGATGGCAGGTGCTGGGCAAGGCTGGTTCTGCGTCGCAGCGCGAGGCCGCTCCGGCGCATCATCCTTATGCACCAGCCGGTGCTGGCTTTAAACTCTGTGGTCGGTATGTTTAACTCCTTGGCAATGTTCAAGGCTTTGAGCTGGATGATTGCTCTGGTAATGGGCAGACCTTCATTACGTTTCTCAGTAACAAACTCACACACCCGCCTGTCAATTTCTTGGAAGCGGCCGCGTTGTGGACCACGAAAAGCTTTTCTTTTGCTGTTAGCATTTTTCAGACGGTCTTTCTGGATGCGCCATCTTCGGACGTTACACTCCGTAACGCCATATTTTCTGGCTGCCTGGTAGTTGTTAGTTGCTTCTGCTGCGTTGACAACCATCATTTTGAAGTTTGCGTCGTAACTCTGCCGCAGCTGTTGGTTAACTTGCCTAGTTTTAGATCCGCTTAACTCCAGATTCCTCCCCGCCATTTTTCTTCTTTAGTTCAATGACCTCACCACGACCTCTGCTTAGTCGGCGATTATAAGACGACCCCCCCTTTTGCATAATTGTTAATATAAAAAAAACCTCGTCCTATATTCGGGTAATTACGGTATATATATATATATATGTAGTCTTGCCCTGATGTGGGGGCTGGGGGATGCGTCGACATGGTTGGGACATAGAAGGGGGTGCGTGGCTAAATAAGTTTGGGAACCGCTGTTATATTTGGTTCACGGTGTTTTGTGCTGTTATGTGTGGTTTACGTTGTTTTATGTTGTTAGATTTGGTTTACATTGTTTTATGCAGTTATATGTAGTCTACGTTGTTTTATTTTGTTATACTTGGTTTACCTTGCTATGATGTTATATGTGGTTTACGTTGTTTTATTTTGTTAAATGTGGTTTACCTTGCTTTGTTGTTATATGTGGTTTACGTTGTTTTATTTAGTTATACGTGCTTTACCTTGCTTTGTTGTTATACGTTGTTTACGCTGTTTTATTTAGTTTTATGTAGTTTACGTTGTTTTATTTTGTTGTATTTGGTTTACGTTGTTTTATGTTGTTATATTTGGTTTACATTGTTTTATGCAGTTATATGTAGTTTACGAAGTTTTATTTTGTTATATGTGGTTTACCTTGCTATGTTGTTATATGTGGTTTACATTGTTTTATTTTGTTATATGTGGTTTACCTTGCTTTGTTGTTATATGTAGTTTATGTTGTTTTATTTAGTTTTATGTAGTTTACATTGTTTTATGTTGTTGTATTTGGTTTACGTTGTTTTGTGCTGTTATGTGGTTTACATTGTTTTATGTTGTTATATTTGGTTTACATTGTTTTATGCAGTTATACATGGTTTACCCTGCTGTTGTTATATGTGGTTTACGTAGTTTTATTTAGTTATAAGTGGTTTACCATTTTGCTGTTATATGTGGTTGACGTTGTTTTATTTAGTTATACATGGTTTACCTTGCTTTGCTGTTATATGTGGTTTCCGTTGTTTTTAGTTATACGTGTTTTACCTTGCTTTGTTGTTATATGCCGTTTACGTTGTTTTATGTTGTTTACGTCGTTTTATGTTTTTTTATGTTGTTTTATATTTTACACTATTTTATGTTGTTATGTTTGGTTTACTTTGTTTTATGCTTTTATATGTATTTTACGTGGTTTACGTTGTTTTATGTTGTTATATGTCGTTTACTTTGTTTTATGCTGTTATATGTAGTTTTACGTTGGTTTACATTGTTTTATGTTGTTATATGTTGTTTTACGTGGTTTACATAGTTTTATGTTGTTTTATACTGTTATATGAGGAGGATCAGCACCTCCAAATCTGAGATCATGGTACTTGACTGAAAAATGGTGGCTTGCCAACTCCGGGTCGGGGGAGAGGTCCTACCTCAAGTGGAGGAGTTTAAGTATCTCGGGATCTTGTTCACGAGTGAGGGTAGGATGGATCGGGAGATCGACAGGTGGATTGGTTCAGCGTCTGCAGTGATGCGGACGCTGAGCCGATATGTCGTGGTGAAGAAGGAGCTGAGCCAGAAAGCCAGACTCTCGATTTACCGGTCGATCTACGTCCCAATCCTCACCTATGGTCATGAGCTTTGGGTAATGACCAAAAGAACGAGATCGCGGATACAAGCGGCCAAAATGAGTTTCCTCCGTAGGGTGGCCGGGCTCAGCCTTAGAGATAGGGTGAGGAGCTTGGATATTCGGGAGGGACTCGGAGTAGAACCGCTGCTCCCCCGGATCGAAAGGAGCCAGTTGAGGTGGTTTGGGCATCTGGTCAGGATGCCTCCTGGACGCCTCCCCGGGGAGGTGTTTCGGGCATGTCCTGCCGGCAGGAGGCCCCCGGGTCGACCCAGGACACGTTGGAGAGGTTACATCTCCAATCTGGTCTGGGAACGCCTTGGGGTCCTGCCGGAGGAGCTGGTGGAGAAGGCCGGGGAGAGGACAGTCTGGAGCTCCCTAGTTGGGATGCTGCCCCCGTGACCCGGACCCGGATAAGCGGAGGAAGACGACAACGACTGTTATTTGTTGTTTTACGTGGTTTACGTTGTTTTGTGTTTTACGTTTTACACTGTTTTATGTTGTTATATGTTGTTTTACGTGGTTTACGTTGGTTTACATCAGGGGTGGTCAACCTGTTCCCATCAAAGAGCCATTATTATCCGTTTCCCACAGTAAAGAAAACACTGGGATCCACAGCAGCCGCGGCGTTGTGGGTGGGGCCTACCCTCAGACAGCAGAAAGCTGCTTTAACCAATCACATCAGGTGATAGCAGCCAGTACCGGTCGCTCGTGTACGTCAAAGTTATCTTTCATAAGAAGATAATCAATAAAACGATTTATATAATGTGGATCCAGAAGTTGTAGCCCGTCTCTGGCTACAATATTTTGATATTTTTCACCCTGTTGGTGGTTTTACTGAGCAGGTGCCCCTTTTGTCATACGTTTCTTTTTAAAACATGTTTAGACTGTTCAGAATACAAATCCAGGCTCTGTCTCCTTGGATTGTTGTAATTAAACTTTGTAGGTGGGGAAGGTCAGAAAAGGATCCGATCAATTTGTTTTTCCCTCATTTACAGTGACAGAGATAACGGTGTAGTGCGCCTGGCTCTGGTGTTAATCAAGTTAAATTTGCAACAATTTTCACAAGAAAACAGAACAGTTAAAAGCAGGGCTTGTGTTGACCGGACAGTTCCTGTATTTGGCCGTTTATTTTGACGGAGAAAGAATAGAAAGAATTACCCCGACGCATGCAGACGAACTGACATTTTATTCGTTATGCACATCGCAGATGTAGCTAAATCACTCAAGAAAAGATTTCCTTCTGAACATCTTAGCTGGACACTGTTCAGCGCAGCTTACTGTCAGCGCGTACATAAGGTGCACAGCGAGCTGAAGATGTGGAGAGGGGCTTAGAGTGCGTCGCAGAACCAGAGCGCATGTGGGAAGATTCCTCCTACTGAAACGAGACTTGCCACTTAGAAAATTTTCCCTGATTATGAAACTTTGGCTGAATTGTGCTTGTTCCTGTCTCCAATGTGGCGTTGCATCCATGAGCCTGTCTGAGGAGAATCCCAGAATCGCGTATCCTTTTCAGCTCAGAAAGCACCTATGATTACGCACAAGTGTGACGCGTCAACCTGGTCTCACAGTAAGACCGGGTTGGAAGTGTTCAGGTTTACGCAGACAATCTTTACATTTAGAATTGGCTTACAGATTTAAAATGTATGCAGTAAAATGTCAAGCATTTTATTTAAATATCCAGTCATTATTTTACAAGCACAGAGAGCCTCATCAGATGGATGGCAGAGCCGCGGGTTGCCGACCCCTGATTTCCATTGTTTTATATTGTTTAATGGTTTTTACACAGTTTTATGTTGTTATATTTGGTTTACGTTGTTTTATGCTGTTCTATGTTGTTTTACATGGTTTATGTAGCTTAATGTTTTACACAGTTTTATACTGTTATGTCGTTTTACATGGTTTATGTTGTTTTATGTGTTGCACTGTTTTATGTTGTTATATTTGGTTTATGTGGTTTACGTAGTTTTACGTTGTTTCATGTTGTTTTATGTTGTTTTCTTTTTACACAGTTTTATACTGTTATGTCGTTTATTTTGTTTTATGCTGTTATATGTAGTTTTACGTGGTTTACGTTGTTTTATGTTATATTTGGTTTACGTTGTTTTATGTTGTTAAATTTGGTTTATGTTGTTTTATGCTATTATATGTTGTTTTACGTGGTTTAAGTTGTTTTACGTTGTTTCATGTTGTTTTATGCTGTTCTATGTTGTAGGGATGTAAGAACATATCGATATGGCAAGATATCGTGTTATTTTTTCCTGCGATATTTTATCGATATTCAAAAGCTGTGTATTGAATGTTTGGAATAATTCACATGCAAACATTTGTGTATTTTCTTTTCTTTTGGGGCAATTCAAACACTGACCGCTAGTTGGCAGCAGTGTGCAGTGGGTTTTGTTTCCACCATTGAAATGTAAATCCCTCTGTTATGGTTCAGATATCTCATGTTAAACATGTTAGTATCAGTTTGGACTGTTTATTGAATTTTCCTACTTTAAATTAAGTCAAAGAATCACTGATATCGTCTGACTGAATGTATCACAACACATCATAATATACCTGAACATATTTAGTATGTCATGGTCAACATGACTAATATTTACTGATCAGTCTCTGTGGTGTTTGCTGCTCTTGTGTCTTGGGACTTGGTTTAACTTGAGACTTGTAAGAGTTAAAATAACTTGAGACTCAATACAGAATATTTTTGTTTCTTTAAAAGTGACTGGCATCAGGTCTTGCATTTAATGAGACTTGACTTTACTCCAGTCTTCCATGTTAAGGGACTCAACTTGAGACTTGCATGTCAACTTGACTCGAGTCTTGCATGCAGAGGAGTTTGACTTTGACTTTTGAATAATGACTACATCCTGGGACTTGCATGTCTCAATGTTACCAGGGACATTCTTACCTCAGCACTTGACTGGTCTTGCATGTCTTAGATTTTGACTTGATCTAGTTTATGTGTGTCACTAAACTTGAAACAACTTGTGACTTCTAGGTCTTGGAACTTGACTCGAACTTGCTTGTCTTCAGAAGTGACTTGACTTGTGTTCTGTTCTTGGGACTCGACTTTACTTAGGGGCTGTATTCTCCTCAGGAATTGTATATTTTGAGACGACTCAGGTCTTGCACGGTTTGGGCCCTAACTTTACTGAGACATGGATGAAATGACTTGTTTCTTACTTCAAAGACAGTGACTTGGTGTCACCTCAGGAGAGCATCTTTAGAGTTGAAGGGAAGGAAGTCAGGAAGGCATGCTGTAGTTCTTTTTTAAAACACAGAACAGTTTTGTTACCCGTTTTCCCGCTACGCATCAGCCTGAGGAAGTTTGCAGCCGCAAACGAAACGTAGCGGGAAAACGGGTAACAAAACTGTTCTGTGTTTTAAAAAAGAACTACAGCATGGAATAGAAATACGACACCGCAAGAACACACCTAAGAAGTCAAGAAGGCTTAAAGACAAGTGTAAGACTGCCTCCCATGACTCGGAAATGTCAAACCTCGTGTCCCGCAGGCTGAAACGGATCAACTAGTTTCTAATTAGCTGAGTCCAAGTGGACTGCAGGACTCTTGTCGACACCTGACTCATGTTGTTGTCATCCACACATGACCGCAGTCCCAGAGGACTCGCAGGCTGTTGTTGTGCCTGTTGTTCTGGTAATGAACACATGGGGGGTGGGGGTAACCTGTAGGTGCGCTGTACTGAAGCACCTTGTTGTCCTCGTCTCCCACGAAGCTTAGCACCCTTGCTTCGTTTGCTGATTTATCACCATCCAACGTAACACTCACAGACTCTCCGCAAACCTGGAGCTTCATTATCACCTCCTATTGGTCGAGATTTACTGGGAGGAAGCTGTCTGATTGGTGGGTTTCCTGTGCGGTGGTTTGGGGTCACCACGGTCCATGTGGAGATCTGCTGGTCTTCACGTTAATTGACGACCTGCTCTGGAGGCATTTTTATTCCCATCAGAGGATTCCTTATCAGCTTGTACTGAGACCAAAGGTTCCACTGTAGGGATCAGGAAATAAAAGCTAAATATAGATAATGCCTTTGAGGAATTCTCTGTACCCAGAAGGAGTTTCTTATCAGTTAAAATCTGATTACTTGATTTATTGCTCTGATTCCCTGTCAGGAGACGAGATTAGCATGTTTCTGAATTCTGGTTTCAGCCAAATCCTTCAATCTTAAAAGGTGCTTAGAATAAAACCGTTTATGCTAAATTTGGTGAAAACGTGCATAAAAATAAGGAAAGACCCCGTAAATAATCCTCTTCTGGGTCGTTTTACTCACTGAACATTGTTGTTTTAATCCCGATTGGTTTTGGGATGAAAACCAACGTTCTGCTGCAGGAACGTGTTGAAGCGGTATTAATTTACGTTTTCCCCTCTCACCTCCACTTTGTGTCCCTCCTTCCTCTGTTTGCGGGTTGTTTGTGTGAAAACAGGTAACCTAAGATGAACTGTTTGTGTTTCTGTGAATAAACTTCAGGGGTGGCTTCAGTTTTAGCTTCCTGAACAGCCTCAGATCAGAGAAATAGAGTAAGGACTAGTCGGAACTCACCCAAGGACAAACCTAATCTCTGCTGATTTGGAAAAAAGCTCCACACTCTAAACTCTTCCAACAGTCAAAAATGTGTTTAATAAAATCTAGAGTGCCACGCTTTCATATAGCAGCATAAATATCACCGTCATCTACAAAATGAACCGTCACCTTATCGTGGTGGAGGAGTTTGAGTGCCCTAATGATCCTAGGAGCTATGTTGTCTGGGGCACTTAGTGCCCCTGGTAGGGTCTCCCATGACAAATTGGTCTTAGGTGAAGGGTGAGACAAAGAACGGTTCGAAGGATCTTTCATGGCGGTTAAAACGAAGAGTCGGAGTACCCGGCCCGGAGGGTTACCGGGGTCCCACCCTGGAGCCAGGCCTGGGGTTGGGGCCCGTGAGCGAGCGCCTGGTGGCCGGGCTTTCGCCCATGGGGCCCGGCCGGGCCCAGCCCGAACCGGATACATGGGCTCGTCCAACTGTGGACCCACCACCCGCAGGAGGAACATGAAGGGTCCGGTGCAATGCGAATCGGGTGGCAGACCGAGGCGGGAGCCTTGGCGGTCCAATCCCCGGACAAGAAAACTAGTTTTTGGGACATGGAACGTCACCTCGCTGGCGGGGAAGGAGCCGGAGCTTGTGGCAGAGGTTGAGCGGTACCGGCTAGATATAGTCGGACTCACCTCGACACATTGCATTGGCTCTGGAACCCGAGACCTGGAGAGGGGTTGGACACTCTACTTTGCTGGAGTTGCTCCGGGTGAGAGGCGGAGGGCTGGGGTTGGCTTTTTGTTAGCCCCGAGACTCTCTGCCTGTGTGTTGGGGTTTACTCCGGGGGACAAGAGGGTAGCTTCCTTGCGCCTTCGGGTCGGGGAACGGGTCCTGACTGTTGTTTGTGCTTATGGGCCAAATATCAGTTCAGAGTACCCACCCTTTTTGGAGTCCCTGGGACGAGTGCTAGATAATGCTCCATCAGGGGACTCCATTGTCCTGCTGGGGGACTTCAATGCTCACGTGGGCAATGACAGCTTGACCTGGAGGGGTGTGATTGGGAGGAACGGCCCACCTAATCTGAACTCGAGCGGTGTTTTGTTATTGGACTTCTGTGCAAGCCGCAGTTTGGCCATAACGAACACCATATTCGAACATAAGGATGCCCACCGGTACACTTGGTACCAGGGCAGCCTAGGTCACAGGTCGATGATAGATTTTGTAGTCGTATCATCTGACCTGCGGCCGTATGTTTTGGACACCCGAGTGAAGAGAGGGGCGGAGCTGTCAACTGATCACCACCTGGTGGTGAGTTGGATCAGATGGCAAGGGAACATGCCACGTAGACCTGGCAGACCCAAACGCATAGTGAGGGTCTGCTGGGAACGCCTGGCAGAAGAACCTGTCAAGACGGTCTTCAACTCCCACCTCCGGCAGAGCTTTGACCACGTCCCGAGAGCAGTGGGGGACATTGAGTCCGAGTGGGCCTTGTTCCACTCTGCGATTGTCGAGGCGGCTGTTGCTAGCTGTGGTCGTAAGGTGGCCGGTGCCAGTCGTGGTGGCAACCCCCGTACCCGCTGGTGGACACCAGAGGTTCGGGGAGCCGTCACCGGACAGGAGCCACTCTGTGTACCTCGTGCGCAGGTTGTCCTTGAAAGGCTTGTTAACCACCACATCCAGCACCTGCAGCTGGCTTGTCATCCCGCCCGGTATGATAACCAGGTCGCCGTTCATCTTCCTCAACTGAGTTTTGACAGCGTCAGTCAGGTGTCCACGGAACGCATCCATAATTAGCATGTTTCTCTTTTTTCTGAGCGCGCCGCGTCGCGTTCCCCACACCACTTTCAGCCAATCGACCACAAGTTCGCTCTCCATCCAGCCTTTCTCCTGGGCTCTCACAATAATGCCAGCTGGCATTGGCTCTTTCGGCACAGTTTTGCGTTTTAAAATCACATACGGGGCCAACTTAGTCCCGTCTGCCAGGCACGCCAACATGACGGTGATCCGATTCTTCTCATTTCCAGTTGACTTCACAATAACAGACTTCTCACCTTTTTTGTGCACAGTCACAGATGTAGGCATGTCAAAAAACACCGGTGTTTGGTCGGCATTCCCGATCTGATCCAGTGTGTAGGAGTGTTTTTTCCTCAAGCCAATCACATAGCGCTGAAAAGACTGCAGCTTCTCTGCGAAGTCTGATGGCAGGTGCTGGGCAAGGCTGGTTCTGCGTCGCAGCGCGAGGCCGCTCCGGCGCATCATCCTTATGCACCAGCCGGTGCTGGCTTTAAACTCTGTGGTCGGTATGTTTAACTCCTTGGCAATGTTCAAGGCTTTGAGCTGGATGATTGCTCTGGTAATGGGCAGACCTTCATTACGTTTCTCAGTAACAAACTCACACACCCGCCTGTCAATTTCTTGGAAGCGGCCGCGTTGTGGACCACGAAAAGCTTTTCTTTTGCTGTTAGCATTTTTCAGACGGTCTTTCTGGATGCGCCATCTTCGGACGTTACACTCCGTAACGCCATATTTTCTGGCTGCCTGGTAGTTGTTAGTTGCTTCTGCTGCGTTGACAACCATCATTTTGAAGTTTGCGTCGTAACTCTGCCGCAGCTGTTGGTTAACTTGCCTAGTTTTAGATCCGCTTAACTCCAGATTCCTCCCCGCCATTTTTCTTCTTTAGTTCAATGACCTCACCACGACCTCTGCTTAGTCGGCGATTATAAGACGACCCCCCCTTTTGCATAATTGTTAATATAAAAAAAACCTCGTCCTATATTCGGGTAATTACGGTATATATATATATGTAGTCTTGCCCTGATGTGGGGGCTGGGGGATGCGTCGACATGGTTGGGACATAGAAGGGGGTGCGTGGCTAAATAAGTTTGGGAACCGCTGTTATATTTGGTTCACGGTGTTTTGTGCTGTTATGTGTGGTTTACGTTGTTTTATGTTGTTAGATTTGGTTTACATTGTTTTATGCAGTTATATGTAGTCTACGTTGTTTTATTTTGTTATACTTGGTTTACCTTGCTATGATGTTATATGTGGTTTACGTTGTTTTATTTTGTTAAATGTGGTTTACCTTGCTTTGTTGTTATATGTGGTTTACGTTGTTTTATTTAGTTATACGTGCTTTACCTTGCTTTGTTGTTATACGTTGTTTACGCTGTTTTATTTAGTTTTATGTAGTTTACGTTGTTTTATTTTGTTGTATTTGGTTTACGTTGTTTTATGTTGTTATATTTGGTTTACATTGTTTTATGCAGTTATATGTAGTTTACGAAGTTTTATTTTGTTATATGTGGTTTACCTTGCTATGTTGTTATATGTGGTTTACATTGTTTTATTTTGTTATATGTGGTTTACCTTGCTTTGTTGTTATATGTAGTTTATGTTGTTTTATTTAGTTTTATGTAGTTTACATTGTTTTATGTTGTTGTATTTGGTTTACGTTGTTTTGTGCTGTTATGTGGTTTACATTGTTTTATGTTGTTATATTTGGTTTACATTGTTTTATGCAGTTATACATGGTTTACCCTGCTGTTGTTATATGTGGTTTACGTAGTTTTATTTAGTTATAAGTGGTTTACCATTTTGCTGTTATATGTGGTTGACGTTGTTTTATTTAGTTATACATGGTTTACCTTGCTTTGCTGTTATATGTGGTTTCCGTTGTTTTTAGTTATACGTGTTTTACCTTGCTTTGTTGTTATATGCCGTTTACGTTGTTTTATGTTGTTTACGTCGTTTTATGTTTTTTTATGTTGTTTTATATTTTACACTATTTTATGTTGTTATGTTTGGTTTACTTTGTTTTATGCTTTTATATGTATTTTACGTGGTTTACGTTGTTTTATGTTGTTATATGTCGTTTACTTTGTTTTATGCTGTTATATGTAGTTTTACGTTGGTTTACATTGTTTTATGTTGTTATATGTTGTTTTACGTGGTTTACATAGTTTTATGTTGTTTTATACTGTTATATGAGGAGGATCAGCACCTCCAAATCTGAGATCATGGTACTTGACTGAAAAATGGTGGCTTGCCAACTCCGGGTCGGGGGAGAGGTCCTACCTCAAGTGGAGGAGTTTAAGTATCTCGGGATCTTGTTCACGAGTGAGGGTAGGATGGATCGGGAGATCGACAGGTGGATTGGTTCAGCGTCTGCAGTGATGCGGACGCTGAGCCGATATGTCGTGGTGAAGAAGGAGCTGAGCCAGAAAGCCAGACTCTCGATTTACCGGTCGATCTACGTCCCAATCCTCACCTATGGTCATGAGCTTTGGGTAATGACCAAAAGAACGAGATCGCGGATACAAGCGGCCAAAATGAGTTTCCTCCGTAGGGTGGCCGGGCTCAGCCTTAGAGATAGGGTGAGGAGCTTGGATATTCGGGAGGGACTCGGAGTAGAACCGCTGCTCCCCCGGATCGAAAGGAGCCAGTTGAGGTGGTTTGGGCATCTGGTCAGGATGCCTCCTGGACGCCTCCCCGGGGAGGTGTTTCGGGCATGTCCTGCCGGCAGGAGGCCCCCGGGTCGACCCAGGACACGTTGGAGAGGTTACATCTCCAATCTGGTCTGGGAACGCCTTGGGGTCCTGCCGGAGGAGCTGGTGGAGAAGGCCGGGGAGAGGACAGTCTGGAGCTCCCTAGTTGGGATGCTGCCCCCGTGACCCGGACCCGGATAAGCGGAGGAAGACGACAACGACTGTTATTTGTTGTTTTACGTGGTTTACGTTGTTTTGTGTTTTACGTTTTACACTGTTTTATGTTGTTATATGTTGTTTTACGTGGTTTACGTTGGTTTACATCAGGGGTGGTCAACCTGTTCCCATCAAAGAGCCATTATTATCCGTTTCCCACAGTAAAGAAAACACTGGGATCCACAGCAGCCGCGGCGTTGTGGGTGGGGCCTACCCTCAGACAGCAGAAAGCTGCTTTAACCAATCACATCAGGTGATAGCAGCCAGTACCGGTCGCTCGTGTACGTCAAAGTTATCTTTCATAAGAAGATAATCAATAAAACGATTTATATAATGTGGATCCAGAAGTTGTAGCCCGTCTCTGGCTACAATATTTTGATATTTTTCACCCTGTTGGTGGTTTTACTGAGCAGGTGCCCCTTTTGTCATACGTTTCTTTTTAAAACATGTTTAGACTGTTCAGAATACAAATCCAGGCTCTGTCTCCTTGGATTGTTGTAATTAAACTTTGTAGGTGGGGAAGGTCAGAAAAGGATCCGATCAATTTGTTTTTCCCTCATTTACAGTGACAGAGATAACGGTGTAGTGCGCCTGGCTCTGGTGTTAATCAAGTTAAATTTGCAACAATTTTCACAAGAAAACAGAACAGTTAAAAGCAGGGCTTGTGTTGACCGGACAGTTCCTGTATTTGGCCGTTTATTTTGACGGAGAAAGAATAGAAAGAATTACCCCGACGCATGCAGACGAACTGACATTTTATTCGTTATGCACATCGCAGATGTAGCTAAATCACTCAAGAAAAGATTTCCTTCTGAACATCTTAGCTGGACACTGTTCAGCGCAGCTTACTGTCAGCGCGTACATAAGGTGCACAGCGAGCTGAAGATGTGGAGAGGGGCTTAGAGTGCGTCGCAGAACCAGAGCGCATGTGGGAAGATTCCTCCTACTGAAACGAGACTTGCCACTTAGAAAATTTTCCCTGATTATGAAACTTTGGCTGAATTGTGCTTGTTCCTGTCTCCAATGTGGCGTTGCATCCATGAGCCTGTCTGAGGAGAATCCCAGAATCGCGTATCCTTTTCAGCTCAGAAAGCACCTATGATTACGCACAAGTGTGACGCGTCAACCTGGTCTCACAGTAAGACCGGGTTGGAAGTGTTCAGGTTTACGCAGACAATCTTTACATTTAGAATTGGCTTACAGATTTAAAATGTATGCAGTAAAATGTCAAGCATTTTATTTAAATATCCAGTCATTATTTTACAAGCACAGAGAGCCTCATCAGATGGATGGCAGAGCCGCGGGTTGCCGACCCCTGATTTCCATTGTTTTATATTGTTTAATGGTTTTTACACAGTTTTATGTTGTTATATTTGGTTTACGTTGTTTTATGCTGTTCTATGTTGTTTTACATGGTTTATGTAGCTTAATGTTTTACACAGTTTTATACTGTTATGTCGTTTTACATGGTTTATGTTGTTTTATGTGTTGCACTGTTTTATGTTGTTATATTTGGTTTATGTGGTTTACGTAGTTTTACGTTGTTTCATGTTGTTTTATGTTGTTTTCTTTTTACACAGTTTTATACTGTTATGTCGTTTATTTTGTTTTATGCTGTTATATGTAGTTTTACGTGGTTTACGTTGTTTTATGTTATATTTGGTTTACGTTGTTTTATGTTGTTAAATTTGGTTTATGTTGTTTTATGCTATTATATGTTGTTTTACGTGGTTTAAGTTGTTTTACGTTGTTTCATGTTGTTTTATGCTGTTCTATGTTGTAGGGATGTAAGAACATATCGATATGGCAAGATATCGTGTTATTTTTTCCTGCGATATTTTATCGATATTCAAAAGCTGTGTATTGAATGTTTGGAATAATTCACATGCAAACATTTGTGTATTTTCTTTTCTTTTGGGGCAATTCAAACACTGACCGCTAGTTGGCAGCAGTGTGCAGTGGGTTTTGTTTCCACCATTGAAATGTAAATCCCTCTGTTATGGTTCAGATATCTCATGTTAAACATGTTAGTATCAGTTTGGACTGTTTATTGAATTTTCCTACTTTAAATTAAGTCAAAGAATCACTGATATCGTCTGACTGAATGTATCACAACACATCATAATATACCTGAACATATTTAGTATGTCATGGTCAACATGACTAATATTTACTGATCAGTCTCTGTGGTGTTTGCTGCTCTTGTGTCTTGGGACTTGGTTTAACTTGAGACTTGTAAGAGTTAAAATAACTTGAGACTCAATACAGAATATTTTTGTTTCTTTAAAAGTGACTGGCATCAGGTCTTGCATTTAATGAGACTTGACTTTACTCCAGTCTTCCATGTTAAGGGACTCAACTTGAGACTTGCATGTCAACTTGACTCGAGTCTTGCATGCAGAGGAGTTTGACTTTGACTTTTGAATAATGACTACATCCTGGGACTTGCATGTCTCAATGTTACCAGGGACATTCTTACCTCAGCACTTGACTGGTCTTGCATGTCTTAGATTTTGACTTGATCTAGTTTATGTGTGTCACTAAACTTGAAACAACTTGTGACTTCTAGGTCTTGGAACTTGACTCGAACTTGCTTGTCTTCAGAAGTGACTTGACTTGTGTTCTGTTCTTGGGACTCGACTTTACTTAGGGGCTGTATTCTCCTCAGGAATTGTATATTTTGAGACGACTCAGGTCTTGCACGGTTTGGGCCCTAACTTTACTGAGACATGGATGAAATGACTTGTTTCTTACTTCAAAGACAGTGACTTGGTGTCACCTCAGGAGAGCATCTTTAGAGTTGAAGGGAAGGAAGTCAGGAAGGCATGCTGTAGTTCTTTTTTAAAACACAGAACAGTTTTGTTACCCGTTTTCCCGCTACGCATCAGCCTGAGGAAGTTTGCAGCCGCAAACGAAACGTAGCGGGAAAACGGGTAACAAAACTGTTCTGTGTTTTAAAAAAGAACTACAGCATGGAATAGAAATACGACACCGCAAGAACACACCTAAGAAGTCAAGAAGGCTTAAAGACAAGTGTAAGACTGCCTCCCATGACTCGGAAATGTCAAACCTCGTGTCCCGCAGGCTGAAACGGATCAACTAGTTTCTAATTAGCTGAGTCCAAGTGGACTGCAGGACTCTTGTCGACACCTGACTCATGTTGTTGTCATCCACACATGACCGCAGTCCCAGAGGACTCGCAGGCTGTTGTTGTGCCTGTTGTTCTGGTAATGAACACATGGGGGGTGGGGGTAACCTGTAGGTGCGCTGTACTGAAGCACCTTGTTGTCCTCGTCTCCCACGAAGCTTAGCACCCTTGCTTCGTTTGCTGATTTATCACCATCCAACGTAACACTCACAGACTCTCCGCAAACCTGGAGCTTCATTATCACCTCCTATTGGTCGAGATTTACTGGGAGGAAGCTGTCTGATTGGTGGGTTTCCTGTGCGGTGGTTTGGGGTCACCACGGTCCATGTGGAGATCTGCTGGTCTTCACGTTAATTGACGACCTGCTCTGGAGGCATTTTTATTCCCATCAGAGGATTCCTTATCAGCTTGTACTGAGACCAAAGGTTCCACTGTAGGGATCAGGAAATAAAAGCTAAATATAGATAATGCCTTTGAGGAATTCTCTGTACCCAGAAGGAGTTTCTTATCAGTTAAAATCTGATTACTTGATTTATTGCTCTGATTCCCTGTCAGGAGACGAGATTAGCATGTTTCTGAATTCTGGTTTCAGCCAAATCCTTCAATCTTAAAAGGTGCTTAGAATAAAACCGTTTATGCTAAATTTGGTGAAAACGTGCATAAAAATAAGGAAAGACCCCGTAAATAATCCTCTTCTGGGTCGTTTTACTCACTGAACATTGTTGTTTTAATCCCGATTGGTTTTGGGATGAAAACCAACGTTCTGCTGCAGGAACGTGTTGAAGCGGTATTAATTTACGTTTTCCCCTCTCACCTCCACTTTGTGTCCCTCCTTCCTCTGTTTGCGGGTTGTTTGTGTGAAAACAGGTAACCTAAGATGAACTGTTTGTGTTTCTGTGAATAAACTTCAGGGGTGGCTTCAGTTTTAGCTTCCTGAACAGCCTCAGATCAGAGAAATAGAGTAAGGACTAGTCGGAACTCACCCAAGGACAAACCTAATCTCTGCTGATTTGGAAAAAAGCTCCACACTCTAAACTCTTCCAACAGTCAAAAATGTGTTTAATAAAATCTAGAGTGCCACGCTTTCATATAGCAGCATAAATATCACCGTCATCTACAAAATGAACCGTCACCTTATCGTGGTGGAGGAGTTTGAGTGCCCTAATGATCCTAGGAGCTATGTTGTCTGGGGCACTTAGTGCCCCTGGTAGGGTCTCCCATGACAAATTGGTCTTAGGTGAAGGGTGAGACAAAGAACGGTTCGAAGGATCTTTCATGGCGGTTAAAACGAAGAGTCGGAGTACCCGGCCCGGAGGGTTACCGGGGTCCCACCCTGGAGCCAGGCCTGGGGTTGGGGCCCGTGAGCGAGCGCCTGGTGGCCGGGCTTTCGCCCATGGGGCCCGGCCGGGCCCAGCCCGAACCGGATACATGGGCTCGTCCAACTGTGGACCCACCACCCGCAGGAGGAACATGAAGGGTCCGGTGCAATGCGAATCGGGTGGCAGACCGAGGCGGGAGCCTTGGCGGTCCAATCCCCGGACAAGAAAACTAGTTTTTGGGACATGGAACGTCACCTCGCTGGCGGGGAAGGAGCCGGAGCTTGTGGCAGAGGTTGAGCGGTACCGGCTAGATATAGTCGGACTCACCTCGACACATTGCATTGGCTCTGGAACCCGAGACCTGGAGAGGGGTTGGACACTCTACTTTGCTGGAGTTGCTCCGGGTGAGAGGCGGAGGGCTGGGGTTGGCTTTTTGTTAGCCCCGAGACTCTCTGCCTGTGTGTTGGGGTTTACTCCGGGGGACAAGAGGGTAGCTTCCTTGCGCCTTCGGGTCGGGGAACGGGTCCTGACTGTTGTTTGTGCTTATGGGCCAAATATCAGTTCAGAGTACCCACCCTTTTTGGAGTCCCTGGGACGAGTGCTAGATAATGCTCCATCAGGGGACTCCATTGTCCTGCTGGGGGACTTCAATGCTCACGTGGGCAATGACAGCTTGACCTGGAGGGGTGTGATTGGGAGGAACGGCCCACCTAATCTGAACTCGAGCGGTGTTTTGTTATTGGACTTCTGTGCAAGCCGCAGTTTGGCCATAACGAACACCATATTCGAACATAAGGATGCCCACCGGTACACTTGGTACCAGGGCAGCCTAGGTCACAGGTCGATGATAGATTTTGTAGTCGTATCATCTGACCTGCGGCCGTATGTTTTGGACACCCGAGTGAAGAGAGGGGCGGAGCTGTCAACTGATCACCACCTGGTGGTGAGTTGGATCAGATGGCAAGGGAACATGCCACGTAGACCTGGCAGACCCAAACGCATAGTGAGGGTCTGCTGGGAACGCCTGGCAGAAGAACCTGTCAAGACGGTCTTCAACTCCCACCTCCGGCAGAGCTTTGACCACGTCCCGAGAGCAGTGGGGGACATTGAGTCCGAGTGGGCCTTGTTCCACTCTGCGATTGTCGAGGCGGCTGTTGCTAGCTGTGGTCGTAAGGTGGCCGGTGCCAGTCGTGGTGGCAACCCCCGTACCCGCTGGTGGACACCAGAGGTTCGGGGAGCCGTCAGGCTGAAGAAGGAGGCCTACAGGGCGTGGCTGGTCTGTGGGTCTCCGGAGGCAGCAGACAGGTACCGGATAGCCAAGCGGGGTGCAGCAGTGGCAGTTGCCGAGGCAAAATCTCGGGCGTGGGAGGAGTTTGGTGAGGCCATGGAGAAAGACTATCGATCGGCTCCAAAGAGGTTCTGGCAAACTGTCCGGCGCCTCAGGAGATGAAGGCAGCAACTCGCTCACACTGTTTACAGTGGGGATGGGGAGCTGCTGACGTCAACTGAGGCTATAGTCGGACGGTGGAAGGAATACTTTGAGGAGCTCCTCAATCCCACCAATGCGCATTCCGAGGAGGAACCAGAGCTGGGAGGCCTGGGGATGGACTGTCCGATCTCGGGGGCAGAAGTTGCTGATGTAGTCAAACAACTACACAGCGGCGGAGCCCCGGGGGCGGATGAGGTTCGTCCTGGGTATCTCAAGGCTATGGATGTTGTAGGGCTGTCATGGTTGACACGTCTCTACAACATTGCGTGGTCATCAGGGGCAGTTCCTAGGGAGTGGCAGACCGGGGTGGTGGTCCCCATCTTTAAGAAGGGTGACCTGAGGGTGTGTTCCAACTATAGGGGGATCACACTCCTCAGCCTCCCTGGAAAGGTCTACTCCAAGGTACTGGAGAGGAGGGTCCGATCGATAGTTGAATCTCAGATAGAGGAGGAGCAATGTGGTTTTCGTCCTGGCCGTGGAACTGTGGACCAGCTCTATACCCTTGCAAGGGTGATGGAGGGGGCATGGGAGTTTGCCCAACCAATCCACATGTGCTTTGTTGATTTGGAGAAGGCTTATGACCGTGTCCCCAGGGGCACCCTGTGGGGGACGCTACAGGAGTATGGGGTGGGTGGCTTTCTGTTAAGGGCCATTCAGTCCCTTTACCAGAGGAGCGTGAGTTTGGTCCGCATAGCCGGTAGTAAGTCGGGCCTGTTCCCAGTGAGGGTTGGACTCCGCCAGGGCTGCCCTTTGTCACCGGTTCTGTTCATCACTTTTATGGACAGAATTTCTAGACGCAGCCGTGGTGTGGAGTGTGTCGAGTTTGGTGGCAGGAGAATCTCGTCTCTGCTTTTTGCGGATGATGTGGTCCTCCTAGCTTCATCCAGCTCTGACCTTCAGCTCTTGCTGGGTAGGTTCGCGGCCGAATGTGAAGCGGCTGGGATGAGGATCAGCACCGGAAAATGGTGGCTTGCCACCTCCGGGTCGGGGGAGAGGTCCTACCTCAAGTGGAGGAGTTTAAGTATCTCGGGGTCTTGTTCACGAGTGAGGGTAGGAGGGATCGGGAGATCGACAGGCGGATTGGTTCGGCGTCTGCAGTGATGCGGACGCTGAGCTGATCTGTCGTGGGGAAGAGGGAGCTGAGCCAGAAAGCCAGGCTCTCGATTTACCGGTCGATCTACGTCCCAATCCTCACCTATGGTCATGAGCTTTGGGTAATGACCGAAAGAACGAGATCGCGGATACAAGCGGCCGAAATGAGTTTCCTCCGTAGGGTGGCCGGGCTCAGCCTTAGAGATAGGGTGAGGAGCTCGGACAATCGGGAGGGACTCGGAGTAGAACTGCTGCTCCTCCGGATCGAAAGGAGCCAGTTGAGGTGGTTTGGGCATCTGGTCAGGATGCCTCCTGGACGCCTCCCCGGGGAGGTGTTTCGGGCATGTCCTGCCGGCAGAAGGCCCCCGGGTCGACCCAGGACACGTTGGAGAGGTTACATCTCCAATCTGGTCCGGGAACGCTTTGGGGTCCTGCCGGAGGAGCTGGTGGACAAGGCTGGGGAGAGGACTTCCTGGAGCTCCCTAGTTGGGATGCTGCCCCCGCGACCCGGACCCGGATAAGCGGAGGAAGACGACGACGACGACGATCTACAAAATGTCACGCTTTGGTGCATCTGGGATTGAAATGCTGCAGGGATTTAGGGAAAATCTCTGCAGAAACATCCATAATTGATGACTGGGTCAAAATGTGTTTGAATGACCTGTTGTGAAATTTAAGAGCTGATTAAAAACGATAAACTTTAGTTTCTGTTTTCCTCTAAGTAGCTGCTAGCTCGTTTTAAACGTTCTACTCCAAAACGATCCCAAACAGCCAAAGTATCTCTTCTCTAAATGATGGATGATTAATAAATCCAGCCACACGAAGTGTTGAAGCCATTACAAGTCTTTTATTTATCAAATTAATAACAGATCAAGGCTGAACCGGGAAGACCGTAACTCATTGTTGTGGTTAAAACGTTCCCACGGTGACGCGGGAGGCTGACAAACTCCCAGCTAATCAGTAAACCCATAATATTCTAACCGTAGTTATCTAGTCGGGCTGCACTATGGAGCTCACATTTACTGCCGCTGCAACATCAAAAACACAGCGGACACAATAAATCCGACACAAACGGGATGACGGGAACGCCCTCGGCCAGTTAGGAGGTGGAGGCCGAAGAGAAGAGGGAAAACTGTTTCAATATTGTTGGAGTTATTTTCCCCATCAACAGCCTGGCCCTGTGTTTAACTTGTTTTATTAGAATACATCAAACTTTGCTTTTAATGTTTAGTAATAATAGTGATTAATGTCTAGAGAAAGAAGAAAATTATAAGGATGAAAAGTAAAAGACAAGATTTGATGCTTTTAGCAGGTTTTATATTAGAGTAGAAGGTGCTGGATCAAAAAGTGGAATAAACAAAATAAGAATCCACACACTTCAATCTGCGATGTAGGAGTTTATTGGTCAAGCTTTCTTATTTTGTTTATAGCAGGTTTTATATTAAAATTCAGACTTTGTGTAGCTTTAGGCCAGACAATAATACATTACATATACTTAATTTTGTTAGTTGTATGTTTTTAGGTGTTGCCTTAAACTGATAAATGACAACAAAACAGACCTTTAGTCTGTTTACATAATGAAATAAAAGTTAGATGGGATCTTTTATTTAAATAAATAAAGAAATAAATTCTGTAAAATGACCAGGAAGCAGTAATTCAGTAGAGTTTGATGTTTTTAGTTTTATTCTTGTTTTCTATGATAAATCACTGTTCTACTTTATTTGATTCTAATGTAAAAAAATAAAAATAAAAACCAGAAGATAAAAACTTCCTGTGATCCCGTTTACTCTAACTTCTTCCTACTTGCTGAATATTTCTACCTTAACTGAAAATCCACCCATAACCCTTGTCTCCGTGTCCTCCTCTCTGTCCCTTTAGTGGACATCAACTCGGCGCTGCCCTTGCGTCTCCCCCCTGCAGCCATCCCCATGGATCTGCGTGTGGACCATAACCAGCAGCAAGTGAGCTCGCACTCCCCTCCTGCTCAGCACTCGCCCGGTGGCGGTGGCGTAGTGGCGGCCTCCGTGCGCGAGCAGCAGCTGCAGCAGGAGCTTCTGACCCTGAAGCAGAAGCAGCAAATCCAGAGACAGATCCTCATCGCTGAGTTCCAGCGGCAGCATGAGCAGCTCTCCCGCCAGCATGAGGCCCAGCTCCAGGAGCACATTAAGGTACATCAGCTGGTTCCTGTTGCCACCGCTTCCACGTACATATATGTCACCTCCACATCTATGTCACCTCCACATCTGTCACCTCCACATCCACATCAACTTTACATCTATGTCACCTCCACATCTATGTCACCTGCACATCTGTGCCACCCCCACATCCACATCACCTTTACATCTATGTTGCCTCAATATCTATGTCACCTCCACGTCAATGTCACCTCCACATCTACATCACCTCCACATCTACATCACCTCCACATCGATGTCAGCCCCACATCTGTCACCTTCACATCTATATCACCTCCACATCTATGTCACCTCCACATCTACATCACCTCCACATCTATGTCACCTCCACATCTACATCACCTCCACATCTATGTCACCTCCACATCTACATCACCTCCACATCTGTGTCACCTCCACATCTCTGTCATCTCCACATCTACATCACCTCCACATCTGTGTCACCTCCACATCTACATCACCTCTACATCTACATCACCTCTACATCTACATCACCTCCACATCTATATCACCTCCACATCTCTGTCACCTCCACATCTACATCACCTCCAAATCTGTGTCACCTCCACATCTACATCACCTCCACATCTCTGTCACCTCTACATCTACATCACCTCCACATCTGTGTCACCTCCACATCTACATCACCTCCACATCTCTGTCACCTCTACATCTACATCACCTCCACATCTGTGCCACCTCCACATCTCTGTCATCTCCACATCTACATCACCTCCACATCTGTGTCACCTCCACATCTACATCACCTCCACATCTCTGTCACCTCCACATCTACATCACCTCCACATCTCTGTCACCTCTACATCTACATCACCTCCACATCTATATCACCTCCACATCTCTGTCACCTCCACATCTACATCACCTCCACATCTGTCACCTCCACATCTACATCACCTCCAAATCTGTGTCACCTCTACATCTACATCACCTCCACATCTGTGTCACCTCCACATCTACATCACCTCCACATCTCTGTCACCTCTACATCTACATCACCTCCACATCTGTGCCACCTCCACATCTCTGTCATCTCCACATCTACATCACCTCCACATCTGTGTCACCTCCACATCTACATCACCTCCACATCTGTGTCACCTCCACATCTACATCACCTCCACATCTATATAACCTCCACATCTCTGTCACCTCCACATCTACATCACCTCCACATCTGTCACCTCCACATCTGTCACCTCCACATCTACATCACCTCCACATCTCTGTCACCTCCACATCTACATCACCTCCAAATCTGTGTCACCTCCACATCTACAGCACCTCCACATCTGTGTCACCTCCACATCTCTGTCACCTCCACATCTACATCACCTCCACATCTATGTTACCTCCACATCTATGTCACCTCCACATCGCCTCTACATCTTTGTCACATCTACATCTATGTTGCCTCAATATCTATATCACCTCCACATCTATGTCACCTCCCTATCTATATCACCTCCACATCTATATCACCTCCACATCTATGTCACCTCCCTATCTATATCACCTCCACATCTACGTCACCTCCACATCTATGTCACCTCAATATCTACATCACCTCCACATCTACAGTATGTCACCTCCACATCTATATCACTTCCACATCACCTCTACATCTTTGTCACATCTACATCTATGTTGCCTCAATATCTATATCACCTCCACATCTACGTCACCTCCACATCTACGTCACCTCCACATCTATGTCACCTCCATATCTACATCACCTCCACATCTACAGTATGTCACCTCCACATCTATATCGCCTCCACATCTATATCACCTCCACATCTATATTACCTCCACATCTATGTCACCTCCACATCCACATCACCTTTACATCTATATAATAATAATAATAATAATAATAATAATAATAATAATAATAATAATAATACATTTTATTTAAACAAAAAGCACCTTCCTGGTCACTCAAGGACACTGTACAGAATAAAAACACAAATCATTCAGTAAGTAAACATCAACATCAACAAACAAGGCACTCTAAAATTCAAAGCTGATATGTGGTTTTGAAGAGGTGAGTTTTGAGTTGTTTTTTTAATTCTGTGAATGAGTTAATGTTCTTGATGAGAGGGGGAAGGGAGTTTCAGAGTTTGGGTCCGGTGCAGCTGAAGGCTCTACTCCCCATGGTGCTGAGATGAAAGAAGGACACAGAGAGATGAATGGAGGAGGAAGACCTGAGGGAATGGGACAAGGGGACGATGTGAACGAGATCTGTGAGGTAGTGAGGGGCGACGTTATGGATGGCCTTGAAGGTGAGAAGGAGAATCTTGAAGTTAATCCTGGTATGCACTGGTAGCCAATGGAGTTGTTTGAGGACGGGGGTGAGGGATGGGAGTTTTAGTGACGATGCGTGCTGCTGCATTCTGAACCAACTGGAGCTCACAGAGGGTTTTCTGAGGGAGACCTGAGAGAAGAGAGTTGCAATAATCGATACGTGATGTAACCAGACTATGGACAAGAATAGAAGTAGAGTGGACATCAAGGGAGGGGCGAAGACGATTAATGTTACGAAGATGGAAATAAGCTGACCGTGTGATGCTATTGATATGAGATTGGAAGCATAGTGTGCTGTCTAGGATGACACCCAGACTCTTGACCTGGGGAGAGGGTAAACTGAAGTATTACCAACTGTGAGAGAGAAACTGTCAAATTTTGAGAGGGTATTCTTGGTACCAACCAAAAAAAGTTCTGTTTTGTCTGTATTTAATTTCAGGAAGTTCGAACTGAACCAGGATTTTATTTCTTGAAGGCAGGTGAGGAGGGAGGAAGTGCAGAATTTGGCTTACTGGACAAATAGAGCTGGGTGTCATCCGCGAAGCAGTGAAAATGAATATTGAATCTGCAGAAAATATTGCCAAGGGGAAGGATTTATATAATGAAAAGGAGGGGCCTCAGGACAGAGCCCTGGGGCACGCCACAAGAGACAGAAGAGGGCTGTGAGCGCGAGGATTTGATAGTAATGAACTGAGTGCGACCTGATAGGTAGGACTGAAACCACTGAAGTGGGATGTTAGCAATGCCGATGGAAGATAACCTATGGAGGACAATGGAATGAGATATTGTGTCAAAGGCCGCACTCAGATCAAGGAGGACCAGGATGGATAGTAGACCGGAATCAGCAGCAATGAGGAGATCGTTAGTTGTTTTGAGGAGGGCTGTTTCTGTGCTGTGAAGTGGGCGGAAACCGGACTGGAAGGGTTCATAGGAGTTTTGTGTCAGATGGGTGTGGAGCTGGGTAGCGACTATTTTTTCTAAAACTTTGGAGACAAAGGGTAGGTTGGAGATGGGGCGGAGATTAGTAAAAATGTTAGGGTCCGAACCAGGTTTTTTAAGTATTGGAGTAACTGCAACAGTTTTGAAGATAGAGGGAACAATACCGGAGGAAAGGGATGCGTGTATGAGAGCGGAGACGAGCGGGACCAGGGAGGGGAGGCAGGATTTAATCAAGGCCGTGGGAAGGGGATCGAGAAGGCAGGTAGAAGACTTTGACTTGTGGATAATATCTGATATCTCAGAATCACTGGGAAGTTGGAAACTGGAAAATAACTGTGTTTGTTCGGGAGGATCATATGGGGAGGTAGGGGGGATGCTTTGATTGATTGCATGGTGAATGTTTATTTTTTCCTTGAAGAACAGAAGAAGGGCATTACAGGTAGCAGTAGAGCACATGTGTCCACATCTATGTTACCCCCACATCTGTCACCTTCACATCTATATCACCTCCACATCTGTGTAACCTCCACATCTATGTCACCTCCACATCTATGTCACCTCCATGTCTGTGTCACCCCCACATCCACATCACCTTTACATCTATGTCGCCTCAGTATCCATATTACCTCTACATCTGTCACATCTACATCTATGTTGCCTCAATATCTATATCACCTCCATATCTATGTCACCTCCACATCTATATCACCTCCACATCTATATCACCTCCACATCTATGTCACCTTCACATCTATATCACCTCCACATCTACATTACCTCCACATCTATGTCATCCCCACATCTATGTCAACCCCACATCCACATCACCTTTACATCTATGTCGCCTCAATATCCATATTATCTCCACATCTATATTACCTCCACATTACCTCTACATCTGTCACATCTACATCTATGTTGCCTCAATATCTATATCACCTCCATATCTATGTCACCTCCACATGTATATCACCTCCACATCTATATCACCTCCACATCTATATCACCTCCATATCTATGTCACCTCCACATCTATATCACCTCCATATCTATGTCACCTCCACATCTATATCACCTCCACATCTATATCACCTCCACATCTATGTCACCTCCACATCTATATCACCTCCACATCTATGTCACCTCCATATCTACATCACCTCCACATCTATGTCACCTTCACATCTATATCACCTCCACATCTACATTACCTCCACATCTATGTCATCCCCACATCTATGTCACCTTCACATCTATATCACCTCCACATCTATGTCACCTCCACATCTATACCACCTCCACATCGCCTCTACATCTATGTCACATCTACATCTATGCTGCCTCCACATCTATGTCACCTCCACATCTATGTCACCTTCACATCTATGTCACCTTCACATCTATTATCACCTCCACATCTATGTCACCTTCACATCTATTATCACCTCCTCATCTATGTCACCTTCACATTTATATCACCTCCACATCTATGTTACCTCCACATCTATATCACCTCCACATCGCCTCTACATCTATGTCACATCTACATCTATGTTGCCTCAATATCTATATCACCTCCACATCTATGTCACCTTCACATCTATTATCACCTCCACATCTATGTCACCTTCACATCTGTATCACCTCCTCATCTAGGTCACCTTCACATTTATATCACCTCCACATCTATGTTACCTCCACATCTATATCACCTCCACATCGCCTCTACATCTATGTCACATCTACATCTATGTTGCCTCAATATCTATATCACCTCCCCATCTATGTCACTTCCATATCTATATCACCTCCATATCTACATCACCTCCACATCTATAACACCTGCACATCTGTGTCACCCCCACATCAACATCACCTTTACATCTATTTTGCCTCAATATCTATGTCCCCTCCACATCTATGTCATCCCCACATCTATATCACCTTCACATCTATATCACCTTTACATCTATATTACCTCCACATCTATGTCACCCCCACATCTATGTCACCTTCACATCTATATCACCTCCACATCTATGTCACCTTCACATCTTTATCACCTCCACATCGCCTCTACATCTATGTCACATCTACATCTATGTTGCCTCAATATCTGTATCACCTCCACATCTATGTCACCTCCATATCTATGTCAACTCCACATCCACATCACCTTTACATCTATGTTGCCTCAATAGCTATATTACCTCCACATCTATGTCACCGTCACATCTATATCACCTCCACATCTATGTCACATTCACATCTGTATCACCTCCACACCTATGTCACCTTCACATCTTTATCACCTCCACATCGCCTCTACATCTATGTCACATCTACATCTATGTTGCCTCAATAACTATTTCACCTCCACATCTATGTCACCTCCATATCTATATCACCTCCACATCTATGTGCCCTCCACGTCTATATCACCTCCACATCTATGTCACCCCCACATCTATGTCACATTCACATCTATATCATCTCCACATCTATGTCACCTCCATATCTATATCACCTCCACATCTATGTGCCCTCCACGTCTATATCACCTCCACATCTATGTCACCCCCACATCTATGTCACATTCACATCTATATCATCTCTACATCTATGTCACATCTACATCTATGTTGCCTCAATAACTATTTCACCTCCACATCTATGTCACCTCCATATCTATATCACCTCCACATCTATGTGCCCTCCACATCTTTATCACCTCCACATCGCCTCTACATCTATGTCACATCTACATCTATGTTGCCTCAATAACTATTTCACCTCCACATCTATGTCACCTCCATATCTATATCACCTCCACATCTATATCACCTCCACATCTAT
Organism: Nothobranchius furzeri; assembly: GCF_043380555.1. Taxonomy (NCBI): domain Eukaryota; kingdom Metazoa; phylum Chordata; class Actinopteri; order Cyprinodontiformes; family Nothobranchiidae; genus Nothobranchius; species Nothobranchius furzeri. Next base: position 47,213,353 of record NC_091754.1, on the reverse strand, counting down.
ATCACCTCCACATCTATATCACCTCCATATCTATGTCACCTCCACATCTATGTCACCTCCATATCTATATCACCTCCACATCTATATCACCTCCACATCTATATCACCTCCATATCTATGTCACCTCCACATCTATATCACCTCCATATCTATGTCACCTCCACATCTATATCACCTCCACATCTATGTCACCTCCATATCTACATCACCTCCACATCTATGTCACCTTCACATCTATATCACCTCCACATCTACATTACCTCCACATCTATGTCATCCCCACATCTATGTCACCTTCACATCTATATCACCTCCACATCTATGTCACCTCCACATCTATACCACCTCCACATCGCCTCTACATCTATGTCACATCTACATCTATGCTGCCTCCACATCTATGTCACCTCCACATCTATGTCACCTTCACATCTATGTCACCTTCACATCTATTATCACCTCCACATCTATGTCACCTTCACATCTGTATCACCTCCTCATCTATGTCACCTTCACATTTATATCACCTCCACATCTATGTTACCTCCACATCTATATCACCTCCACATCACCTCTACATCTATGTCACATCTACATCTATGTTGCCTCAATATCTATATCACCTCCACATCTATGTCACCTTCACATCTATTATCACCTCCACATCTATGTCACCTTCACATCTGTATCACCTCCTCATCTATGTCACCTTCACATTTATATCACCTCCACATCTATGTTACCTCCACATCTATATCACCTCCACATCGCCTCTACATCTATGTCACATCTACATCTATGTTGCCTCAATATCTATATCACCTCCCCATCTATGTCACTTCCATATCTATATCACCTCCATATCTACATCACCTCCACATCTATAACACCTGCACATCAGTGTCACCCCCACATCAACATCACTTACATCTATTTTGCCTCAATATCTATGTCCCCTCCACATCTATGTCATCCCCACATCTATATCACCTTCACATCTATATCACCTTTACATCTATATTACCTCCACATCTATGTCACCCCCACATCTATGTCACCTTCACATCTATATCACCTCCACATCTATGTCACCTTCACATCTTTATCACCTACACGTCGCCTCTACATCTATGTCACATCTACATCTATGTTGCCTCAATATCTGTATCACCTCCACATCTATGTCACCTCCATATCTATGTCAACTCCACATCCACATCACCTTTACATCTATGTTGCCTCAATGGCTATATTACCTCCACATCTATGTCACCGTCACATCTATATCACCTCCACATCTATGTCACATTCACATCTGTATCACCTTCACATCTTTATCACCTCCACATCGCCTCTACATCTATGTCACATCTACATCTATGTTGCCTCAATAACTATTTCACCTCCACATCTATGTCACCTCCATATCTATATCACCTCCACATCTATGTGCCCTCCACGTCTATATCACCTCCACATCTATGTCACCCCCACATCTATGTCACATTCACATCTATATCATCTCCACATCTATGTCACCTCCATATCTATATCACCTCCACATCTATGTGCCCTCCACGTCAATATCACCTCCACATCTATGTCACCCCCACATCTATGTCACATTCACATCTATATCATCTCTACATCTATGTCACATCTACATCTATGTTGCCTCAATAACTATTTCACCTCCACATCTATGTCACCTCCACATCTATATCACCTCCACATCTATGTCACCTTCACATCTTTATCACCTCCACGTCGCCTCTACATCTATGTCACATCTACATCCATGTTGCCTCAATATCTGTATCACCTCCACATCTATGTCACCTCCATATCTATGTCAACTCCACATCCACATCACCTTTACATCTATGTTGCCTCAATAGCTATATTACCTCCACATCTATGTCACCGTCACATCTATATCACCTCCACATCTATGTCACATTCACATCTGTATCACCTCCACATCTATGTCACCTTCACATCTTTATCACCTCCACATCGCCTCTACATCTATGTCACATCTACATCTATGTTGCCTCAATAACTATTTCACCTCCACATCTATGTCACCTCCATATCTATATCACCTCCACATCTATGTGCCCTCCACGTCTATATCACCTCCACATCTATGTCACCCCCACATCTATGTCACATTCACATCTATAACATCTCCACATCTATGTCACCTCCATATCTATATCACCTCCACATCTATGTGCCCTCCACGTCTATATCACCTCCACATCTATGTCACCCCCACATCTATGTCACATTCACATCTATATCATCTCTACATCTATGTCACATCTACATCTATGTTGCCTCAATAACTATTTCACCTCCACATCTATGTCACCTCCATATCTATATCACCTCCACATCTATGTGCCCTCCACGTCTATATCACCTCCACATCTATGTCACCCCCACATCTATGTCACCTCCACATCTATATCACCTCCACATCGTGTCTACATCTATGTCACATCTACATCTTTGTTGCCTCAATATCTATATCACCTGCACATCTGTGTCACCCCCAAATCCACATCACCTTTACATCTATGTTGCCTCAATATCTATGTCACCTCCACATCTGTGTCACCCCCACATCTATGTCACCCCCACATCTATGTCACCTTCGCATCTATATCACCTCCACATCTATGTCACCTTCACATCTATATCACCTCCACATCTATATCACCTCCACATCTATATCACCTCCACAGCCACATCACCTCTACATCTATGTCACATCTACATCTATGTTTCCTCAATATCTATATCACCTCCACATCTATGTCACCTCCACATCTACGTTATCTCCACATCTATGTCACCTCCACATCTATATGACCTCCACATCTGTCACATCTACATCTATGTTTCCTCAATATCCATCACCTCCACATCTATGTCCACTCCACATCTATGTCACCTCCACATCTATGTCACCTACACATCCACGTCACCTCCTCTCAGCTCCGTACCTATCTCCTGTTCCAGCCTGAGCAGAGACAGCTCCAGGTTTAGTCTGCTGAGGAATCATCAGCTCTAAACGCTTCACTCTGAGGAGAGCAGGAAAGCACTTTGGCTTCATTTCCTTTAACTCCACAGATGGATGAGAGCAATATCAGGACGCGTTTAGCTCCAGAGAGAGAGATGGACCGCTTCTTTGTAACTGGAGTCTTTATGCAGATGATAATCTGTGTAACGTCTGATTTAGGAAATAAAAACCTTTATGAGGAGGTTTCATTTTCCTGCTCTTCTTTACCTGTAATATAAAAGGACATTGCCTCTGTGAAAGCTGCAACAGGAGATGTTTTTCTAACTTGGGATGTAAGAAAATTTTGATGTGGCAAAATATCCTGATGTTTTTTCCTGCGATATTTTATCTATATTAAATGCCGTTTATCGAATTTTTGGAAGAATTTACATGCAAATATTTATGTTTTCATTTCTTTTTTTCTTTTTGTGCAATTCAAACACCGACCGCTAGTTGGCAGGTTTTGTTTTTACCATTGAAATGTAAGTCACCGTTTAAGAATGTAACATGCTAGCTAACATAGCTAGCTCGGCTCTGAATGCGTGATTCGTGCACATAGAGCGGTGATGCTCTCTGGAGCTTCTCCTCAGCTCGCGGGGCTCCAGGACCTCTCTGACAGTAACCCGTGACGCGCGTCTCCAGCACGGAGGCCCGTCTTCAATCGGCCTCTTTCACTGTGACTGTGTACACACACATGCAGGCCTGCTGTTCAAACACATACACTCTTAAATATCAGCAAACACGCCGTCCGAGCCGTGTTCTGACCAGGTCCGCTCCGGCGTTGGAGACACTCCTCTCTCTGCTGCTCAAGTTGTTCCTCTGCAAGTAAATACCCAAAAAACCAGCGTTCGCCACAGGGGTTTTAGAGGTGTGTGTGAGTGTGTGTGGGTGGGGAGGTTACTTTGAACCTTACCACCCACTCAAGACACACACACACACGCACGCACGCACACACGAGTCCTATACACACACGAGTCCTGGATCTTCAGACCCAAAAAAACCCGTATCCGGTGTTTTTATCTGATGGCTGGAGTCTGCGTCAAGCATCCACAGAAACTCCTGTGTCATTGTTTGTGACGAGGCAGATGGGATTATGGTCAGAGAAATCCAAAAGACTTTGTTTGATGCTTTTAGCAGCTGTTAGACTTGTTTACTTCAGATGGAGGTCTGAAAAGAGCAGGAGAGAAAATCAAAACACATTAGATAAATGGTGAAGAGGTCTCTTTAAAAGAGTCCTGGTCTGTTTGTTTGCATCTCACCTGATTTTTGCTTTTGTTGCTGCAGCAGCAGCAGGAGCTCCTGGCTCTGAAGCACCAGCAGGAGCTGCTGGAGCACCAGAGGAAGATGGAGAACCACCGTCTGGAGCAGGAGCTGGAGAAGCAGCAGCGGGAGCAGAAGCTGCAGCTCCTGAAGAACAAGGAGAGAGGACAGGAGAGTAAGTAACCGCTGACGCTGTCAAAACACAGGAACACAAATGGTTCAGAGGCTCCCAACGCTTATACGTCAGATCTTTGTTCCTGTCCACGAGAGCAGCAGAGCTCTGCAGCTGTTCACGGCTTCAGAACACAAGCAGCTGGTCTGTAACGTAGGAAAAGCTGAGTTGCTGCAAATGTGCAGATCAGGAGATTTACGGTGAAACGTCTCTGATCACAGGTTGTTTTTAATGAGGAACTGACTAAGGAGGAGACCCGTCTCTCATTTATTAACTCATTAAACTGTTCAGCTTGTCTGGTTTAGCAGGAAGAAACTCTTAATTCAAAAAGCTCCAAGGTTGGAACAACTGTTGTGTTTGTGTTCCTCGTGCAAGCAGCCGCGAGCGTGCGTGCGTGTGTGTGTGTGTGTGTGTGTGTGTGTGTGTGTGTGTGTGTGTGTGTGTGTGTGTGTGTGTGTGTGTGTGTGTGTGTTTCCCTGGGAGAACCCGTGTGTTTACAGCAGTAATCAAGCTCCATCAGCCGGTGGCCTTGGCGCGGGTCGGGTCCAGTTATTACTGCCGCACGTCTGTCAGCAGCACTCTTGAGTCCTTGAGAGGAGGTTACACACTGTGTGTGTGTGTGTGTGTGTGCGTGTGCGTGTGTGTGTGTGTGTGCGTGCGCGCGTGTGTGCATGTGTGTGTGTGTGAGTGAGGATGTTGGTTAGGGTCCGAACTTCGACCAGAACTCCTTAAACATTATTCTAAAACGATCTAGCCACAAACAAGTTAAGCGTTTCCACTTTTAGTCACATTTTTATGAGAAATTCAATGAAATTGTTTATTTGCTTTCCTCAACAAACAAGATTAAAGAAAGTAAATCTGGGTTGTGACGTAGCGACAAAACATTCCAATGAGAAGGGTTCAGATTCTGTTTTAGTGGAACCCGTGTGATGAACGGGCCTGGATCTATCTGGATTAAAGTCCAGATTGGGATAAATGGTTTATAGGAAAACTTTACTTATTGTGTTTGAGTTTGAAATGTTTGATGTTGGGTGGGAGAAGACGAGAAAACAGTGAAGCTTCCTGAAGGAAAACAGGATCAGAGAAGGAGTTACGGAGTTCAGATGAAGCAGTTTAGTGGAATTATTGTTATTATTACATCTTAGTTTAGTTATTATCCCGCCTCCTAACCTAACGGATGTTTTCCAAACTCTTCCTTTAGCTGTGTTCATGAGCTCCGCCCTCTTTTCCCACCAGGCGCCGTGGCGAGCACAGAGGTGAAGATGAGGCTACAGGAGTTTGTCCTGAACAAGAAGAAGGCTCTGGCCCAGCGGGGCATCAACCCAGGAGGCCTCGCCAACGATGCCCCCTACTGGTACCGGTAAGAGTCAAACCCACGCCGCCACTTCCTGTTTTCAGTTCCACGGTTCTAAAAGAACACGAGAGATCCCCATGTTGGATTGAGTCAGTCAGTGGTGATCGGGTTGGGTTAGAACAGTGGTTCCTAACCTGGGGGTCCTGACCCCCACAAGGGGGCGCCAAAGCCTCTCAGTGGGTCGCCAAAGCCTCTCCACTTTAAGGGGTTAAAACTTCATTTATTACTTGTTTATAGCCTACATTTTGCTCACATTTTTTTTATGAGTGAAAAGTTTACTGATATGAAGACAGGAAATAATTAGTACAGAAAGAGTAACACACTTTTAAGAACATTTTGCTCAGCTCACTGTTTTATTTTCAAGTGTCAAAAGTTCATTAAAGATAGAGCTGGTTGATTAATCACAGCCTTTACAGTAAATAATCTAGTATAAACAGTAATATACACATTTAAGTACATTTTGCTCAGTGTATTTTTTATGTGTCAAACGTTTATTGAAAGGAATGATTGATTTATCAGTGTTTACAAGAAACAATGTGTTCAGAAAAGTAATACAAACTGTCAAGCACATTATGCTCTGTTTGGTTTTGTTAATGGCTTTGTTCTGTACTGGAGCCTACTATTACTGTTATCTATTGAATCAAAGCATATTAAAATGTGCTTGAACAATTTTATCATTTCTTAATAATGTTTGTACTGGAAGAGAGAATGGGAGGGGGTCATCAAAAATGTTACTGGTAAAAAACGGGGTCCCTTGGGAAAAAGGTTGGGAACCACTGGGTTAGAAAACACACACACACACACACACACACACACACACACACACACACACACACACACACACACACACACACACACACACACACACACACACACACACACACACACACACACACACACACACACCATTATATTGGACCCTGATGATGGAGGCTCTTTATTGTCGCTGCAGGTGAGCTCGTTTAACAGTTTCCTGTTTGCTTGTCGACGTCTGGCTGAGCTCAAACAGTAGCAAGGTCACGCAAACCGAAGCCCCGCCCCCAACCGACTGATCAGCTGTTACCACACGTGTTCTAGTGCAGAACTAAGAGACGTGTTGGGAGTCTTATACAGGAGAAACGGCTGAATGTTGCAGCTGTCTGGCGGGTTCAGGAGTGTTTCTTCAGGAAAGCTGACTACCTGTGTCCTGAGGGTGTGTCAGACAGGATGTGATGTCATCCTCAGATTGAGTAGCAGAATTAATCTGGAGAAACCCTAATCTTTGTTTGTTTCTGACCCAGAAAACGAGCTGAGTCAATAAAATCAAAGATCCAGGAGTGAATAAGCGTTACGTAATCCTGAAGTGTGACCCCGTCAGACGCCCACGCGTTCCTCCATCAGTTTCTAGCCGCGTTCATCTGCCGATCGGGAACGTGCGTTTGGGCTGAACCGACTCAGATCAGGTTCTCCTGAGAACCTTGTTCTGTAGTTACTTTAGTCTCTCACATCTACAACAGACAGGAAGTGACATCATCAGTAAGTTGTTGTTTTGGTTTTGCAGCAAAACGCAGCACAGCTCATTGGACCAGAGCTCGCCTCCGCAGACCGGCGTGTCCGCCTACAACCACCCGGTCCTGGGAGTCTACAACCCCCGGGATGACTTCCCTCTGAGGAAAACCGGTACACACACACACACACACACACCCTCCCAGCAGCCCCCACATGGGAGCGATAGCGTTTTAATCACTGGTCTTTCAAAAAGCTTAAAACAGGTTTCTTTATTATTTATGACTATTTCAACCCCTTAAAGGAATATTTAGTTTATTCCCAGGTGTGTTTCAAACAACTTCATCAAAAATCCCCAGAAGCTGAGGCAGGAGATGGATGTAGGAGACTTTCATGTTCAGCCTTTAAACAGCAAGTCACCCCCTACCAGATTCTTACTCAACTCCCACTTCCTGATTGAAAAATGCAACAAATGCTGTTGCCTAGCAGACCGAGAGGGCGGAGCCACTAACAAATACACACACACAGGCTCACAACGACATTTTGACATCATATGGTACCAGCTAACATTCTAGGGTACCTCTCAGCCAATAGTGATGGCAGATTAAAATTCAAATGCAGTGCAGAGTTTTTACCTGACAACGGCAAAACACTGACAGTTTTGGGCAGAAAATTAAAATTTTAACTAAAATGCACTAAAGTGCAAAATTATTGGCTGCACGTGTCTTGCAGCACGCATTTATATAGTTTATCAGGAAAAAAAGTTGATTTGGGGGTGACTTGCTCTTTAAAGGGTGTTTTAGATTAAAAAAATACTTTATAGTCTTACAAAAACACAATATTGAGGGGAATCTGTCAGATTTAGTTCTTTGTACGTTGAATTTCCATGACACAGTAACTTCAGTGGATTTCCGGAGCCGTTGCTGTTATTCGGGACCTCTGGATCCACAGGAAGTGTGGCGTAAACGGGCTTTCGCTGCCGGGACGTTTTAGAGACCAGAACCGTTTCAAAAGCCCTGCTCAGACTAGCCTCTAGCCTATCACTCATTCAGGAATTAAACTCTATTTCTCTAAACAAAGGCTGCTCAGGAAGCCGCAATCATAATTACTTGTAACTTTTACAAAAAAAAAACCATAAAAATGTCTGAAATACTGGATATTCCTAATCAGCAGCCTTGACTCCAGTGGAAATGCACCTTTAGGGTAAAGCTGAGTAGTTTTGAGTGTTTTTTGTTTGTAATTAGGAGTAAAAACCCAAATTTCCATCTGAGACCATTTTCTTTTATCTGGGACCCCAGCAGCAGGTTTCTGTGTTAAACTGGAACCAGATCTGGTTAAATCTCATCAGAAATGAAGCATTTAACGTGTTGAGAGTAAAATCCAGCTGCTCTGCGTGTTTTTGCTCTGTGTGCTCATGACTGTGGCTTTTTGTGTGGCTGGGTGAAGTGAATGGTGTGTGTGGCGGTGTAGCTGTGAAGCGGCGGTCATCTTACAGTGTAATTATTCACTTAACGCCGCGGCGTGCCCGGTTGGGCCGCTGGTTCTGACAGCAGGGAGACCACAGTTGACTCTGGCCCACACGGCCGCATTCCAACCTGGAGGAGGAGGAGCAGAGAGCAAGAAAGAGTAAAAATAATCAAAAGACTGAGAAGAGAGGGATGAAGGATTAGAGCGGAGTGTGAGCGCGAGGGATTAGGACGGAAATCCACAAAGAAGCCAAACTGGGATGAAACAAACCGGCTTTATGAGGAGGAGGAACCATCAGCTCGTCTGCTGACTTCCACAAGGCTGAAGATTGTGCTCCGCTCTGGAGAATCTGTGCCACCGTGATATTTGCCCACAGCAGTGACGTGCCTGGCAGGGTTTACTTATGGTAATGCCCGCTTGGCGTGGTCAGAGGCTCTTTTATATTGCCGCCGGGACTCCCAGTGACGGTTGAGACGTTTTCCTGTGTAGAGTCAGTCTGCAGGTAAGACTTCTAGGATAGTTTCTAAATGATCCAGTCGGGCTTCCGTTTCTGTGCCGATTGGTTTGGTTACAGCTGGACTCTGAGCTTCCGAGGCTGATTCCAGAGCTGATTTCTGTAAATCAGCATTCGTTCTGTTGTTCTGATCAACGCAACACAACATGAGGCGTTGTTCTCCGACCCCTTCTCCTGCATCTGCCGCAGGAAGGAAACAGGCGGGAAAACGACCGGCTCAGATAAAGCCACGGCTTCGATATATTATTGGACACGCCCACATGGGGCTAGCAGAAGCTAACCATTAGCTTTAGCAGCTAAAAGGTTGCATAAGTTCAGGCTTGTGTTGCTAGGGTTAGGGATAAAACAACAACGTTGATTTTTTTTTACCCGACAAAAGGCAGCAGAAGAGTCAAGTTGCTGTTAGCCTATCAGAGGAGAGATGTCCGCATATCATGAATATGAATGAGTAAGAGTTGTTTAATAATCTGCTGAATATGTTGGCCAATTTATTGGTTATGGCAAGCACCATCATACGTTGGTGATCTTCTCAGTCCCTTCACCCCCAGCAGGCCCCTGAGGTCCAGTGACCAAAGCCTACTGGTTGTGCAGCACCAGGCTAAAGGTCAAAGGTGACAGATCATCTGCTGCTGTGGCCCCCAGACTCTGGACATTTCTCCCCCTGAGCCTGAGATCAGTGGTCTCCTTTAAAAAGCAGCTGAAAACTCACTTGTTCAGGTTTGGTGGGACCTTCATCACCAGCCTCTCCTTGTTCTGCTCTTGTTCCGCCTTTCCCGCTATCCACTGATTTCCCTCTTTCCCTTTCTTTACATTTTTAATCACATTTTTTATTTTAAACATATTTTTAAATAATTTTTTGAAATCTCTTTATATTAATTTTTTTGTTTTGTTTTTGTGAAGCACCTCATGTTTTTTATCGAGCGACGCTAAATAAAAAATTGTTTTCTTCCTTTTCTTTCAGTGAAGGAGATCAGCTGATCTGCTGACAGTCTGATCGACCGTTTCAGCTGCTGAACAGTAAATTATTTAGTTAACTGGTTAGTTGGACGTTTTTCTCTGGCAGCATTTTAATTGGCTGATTGGTTGATAATTGGGTCTGTTTTGGTTACATCACAGAGGGTTGGAAGTCTGGATGGAGAGCAGGTTAACACCTTTCTGCTGAGCGGCACCGTGATGAAGCAGAAACAGGAAGTAGATCATTATACTGGAAAAGCTGGAAATCACTGATCATCTGACAGGAAAGTGGAGGGAAAAGTTGTGCATGACAAAAGGGGCTTTTAAAAAGCAGATGGAGGCCTAAAGTCATTAACCTCTCCTACGGAGAGCTCAGCGTGGGTCTGGAGGGAGCATCAGATGAATAATGCCTTTTCTCACACACTCACACACACACACACACACACACACACACACACACACACACACCCTCACACACACACACACACACACACACACACACACACACACACACACACACACAGACAGAGGTGGACGAGCGTGAGGCGCTCTGACTCACTTCGCCCTTTGGTGGAGCTCCTAGCTTGCGTTTTCAGGGCGAACTGGGGCAGGCCAGCCTTCACGAGCTCAAAGCCACCAGCAGCTTCCTGGTTCCTGCTGAATACACACCACCTTCCTGTTCATCATATCCTCATTTACTCAGAAGCCAAATATAACCCTGCATTGATTTGCTTCAAAGCAGAATTAATTAGGACATTAGGACTGGACCTGATATTTTCTCACGGCGTTAGACGGCAGCGGTTTCACTCCAGCCTTTTCACAGAGCACAGAAAACCTCTTTTCACGCGTATTGACTTCTCCTCCATCGATTGCGTTCAGCTTTGAGTACATCTCCGCTGTGATCGTTCGGGGTGCTGTCAGATCGGATCGGTCTCCTTTGTCAAAAAGTGCTTTCACCACGCTGAAATAGAAACCAGACACTTGGTCTGCCCCGCTAATTATCATTCATCTGAGCGTCTGGAGCCTTGGTTTTAGCTTTAACGCTAAAGGAGAGAGCCGTGAGCTGTCTGACGTCGTTTGTGTGTTCCATCTAAAGGATCGCGGTCAGTCAGGTGCAGAACTTCAGTAAAATTCCACTTCAGACGTCTGTGTAGCCGCACCTTCAGCGCTGAGTCTCTAGAGGAAGGAGCAGCAGAGATTAAAGAGGTTTGGTCTCATTTAGAAACTTCTCTTTAGGTAATTGTCTTCACTTTTGACTTCCTGAAGCAGCTCTGGACCTCATTAAGACTTCATGGGAAGACAACTTAAGTAATGTGCAAAGCTTGTTTAATGTAAAGAAGGGTTTCAGCCACTAGCATCGTAGTTTTATCAAACGCAAAGACATCACATGGTGGATTTTGACTTACGGTGCCTCTAACAGCGGAGTACATTCTCAGGGTGTCTGCTGGAACCCATCGGCTCCACAAACAGACTCCCATCAACGATAATTAGTTTGACTCCATCTGGACTTAACTCCCCGTCTCCCTCTGTGCTGATGCACCTTCACACTTCATTTTTCACACTTCTCCCGTTTCCACACGTTTATTTTTACCTGACACAGCAAACGGGACCAGTTTACCACCGCCTCCCAAAGGGAAAGTTCTGATTTTGTTGCTGTAACTTTGAGTTTAGAGGAAAAGACGTTCAGTGGCCGCTGGTTTTTGTATTTAGCTCATCTTTGGTGTTCAAAAACGAGATAATGACTAATGAAAGGATCCCAGGCTGCTGAATGTTGGGACAAAATAAACAGAGCATTAGTGGTCATGGCCGTAGCCAAGGTGACATGCCATTCCCTTCTCCCTGTCTCCATTCACAAGTCTGTGACAGCGCCAACAAAGGACTAAAATGCCATGTAGGCAGTCGGGACATGGCTCCCAAATTGGAGCTAATTGCTTTTTAGCTCATCTTTGGAAAAATAGGAATTTGCATAGTGCGGCGGCCGTACATGCGTCATTTACCCAAACAAAGCCATTCAGTCAAACATGGCAGACGAAGAGATAGAATTCCTCTCACTGGTCGGACTTATGTTAAGCATAATTCTGCGCACACGAAGACGCAGACCAGGATGATGAAGCTCAATGGTTAAAAGGAATGACGGAAGCGGTGTGATGCGCGCCGTCGCGCGTCTAGGAGACGGTACCGTAGGAGGCGAGCTGCCATGGTTCGCCGCATGCTACAGCAGCGAGCTATCTAGGTGCGCACAGCGTCCCCCGGTCCCCTCCTCCTCCCCCTCCTCCCTGTCCGGAACTCGACCTCACCAGTCTGAAGCAGTCACCTTGTCTGTAACAAGTCCGGACCTGTTACTAGGGGCTTCGTCCGGTTAAATTACGGAAAACGTTATCCGGATGTTTGCATTCAGACACAAAGGTCTTACGGACAGAGTCCAGAACATTTCCGTTTTTCATGGCCTGTCTGAAGGGGGCTTTATGAACAGCAGCGTGTCACTGTTTGTCTCGCAAAAAGGTTTATTAACAGGGCAGCTCTGCGGAAGGTTATCCGTGAAAGAGCAACGTGTAACGTCGATATGGAGTCCTCGGTACGGTTGGCGCTAAAACTGCACCTGTTCTGAGTTTTACACTAATGAGAAACGGTGCGAGTTTAGCTAGGCTCACTCCCTTCTTCTTTTGGATGTTGATATTTTGTACACTTGCATGGGGCTAATATTTTGATGGGGACATTTTCTGCAAAGCTCATTTTTTATTATCCTCCTGTGGTCTACTGCCTTTATATACACTCCAAACGTGGAAAAAACCCATTCATCTGTTTTCTGTCTGTGTTTGGATTCAGGAATTATCTGTCCTAAAACGAGCTGCTTCAGAAAATCCCTGTTTGTGATGTCACAAACTGTTTCAAATTACCATAGAACACTCCCTCACACCTGTCTACTTCACTCCGAGCCCCTCCTGGATATCTGAGATCCTATGTCTGAGCAGGGCTTTAGCTAGTTTTTGTAAATTGACAGAGACCTGAAAAGGCTCATTATGGAAAGCTCTGAACCTGTGAAGAATAAAACTGCTGAAATCACTTTATGTGAGAGAGATTTAGAGCAACAGATTCATGAACGTCTTTTTATCGGCACAGAACTATTTTAACTTTATAAAAAAATTGTAAGTCGCTTTGGGTAAAAGCGTCTGCTAAGCATATAAACATAAACATAAAACACATTATTTGCCTCCAACACCTCCACCAGCTTTAGCGTTGTATTAGTAAATAAAAAATATGTCAAAGATGATTTAATGCCCAGTTTTATTTAGGAAAACAAGTCATTCCATTTAACATGATTTATACTCTCCAGTCTTAATCTTTATTACCGTCCTACAATTTTTGGACCCCTTGTTTTTTTTTTAGCCAGCTGTTCCCGTCCACTCCAGCCGAACAACCGCCCCGCTCCCGTGAGATCACCGTCAGGTCCGGCGGGATCACATTACCGATGCTGGGCGATGTCTGCCTCCTGCTTTGGGGAATAAAACAGGCCCATTATTTATGCGTAAAATCTGGTTTTTGTGTGTAAAACATGATCCATAAACTGGAAAAACTGGTTTGTGTAACTTTGGGACTTTGTGTTCAAATGCACACAAAAAATAGTTGGACATCAGGAAATGTACAAACACACCGTTACACTAACATTAAAAGTTTCACACTCAGATTTTACTTTCACTGATTTTACTTTCACTAATGATATAAATTCAAAAAGACACTAAAAATCATTTAACACACGTGAATCTAAAACACAAAGTACAGGAGGAGTTCTTAGACCGACTTCCTGCTTCTGCGAGACTTACCCATTCGTTGACACATGGTGCGTTTAAATGCTGGTGGAAAGCTGGGACGTATGAATTTCCTTCAGAGTCTGGTGTTATTCCCTCCATACTGATTTCTCTGTATACTTGTGCCAAGTTAAACCTGCACACCTTCTCTTTTATCCTTTTTTGTTGTTTTAGATGTAATTTTAGACAAATGCTAACATAAAACATCTTGTTCATTATTTTCCCGCCATAACTAAGGAGACATGTGTTGGTGGCTCAAAGCTTTGCTGCATGTAGGGAATGAGCTCACACACTTGCCACATACATACAACTGACCTGTTGTTTCATACTCTACGTGTTTTGAGATATTTACTGTTTTGTGTGAAAAGTTGTTTGTTTTAGCAGAACGTTGCTTTAAAATGCAACACATTCAGAATAGTAGGGGAACTGGTTTTGCCACCAAAATTAAAGAGTTCCACTTGTTAATTCTTGCTTTGTATTTTGACGTTACTTACTGCTAGCTAACTTTGTATTTATTGCTAGCTAGCTTTGTTTTATTGCTAGCTAACTACTTTTTATATTGCTAGCTAACTTTGTTTTATTGCTAGCTAACTTTTTTATATTGCTAGCTAATCACTTTTTATATTGCTAGCTAACTTTGCTTTATTGCTAGCTAACTACTTTTTATATTGCTAGCTAACTATTTTTTTTATTGCTAGCCAACTTTGTTTTTTGCTAGCTAACAACTTATTTTGCTAGCTAACTTTGTTGTATTGCTAGCTAACTACTTTTTATATTGCTAGCTAACAGTGATAGCCCGTCTAGATGCAGCCGGTGTAATATAGTCGGTGTCTGTCTCTGTTTCCTGCAGCCTCGGAGCCCAACCTAAAGCTGCGCTCACGGCTGAAGCAGAAAGTGAGCGAGCGTAGGAGCAGCCCTCTCCTCCGCCGCAGAGACAGCCCCATCACCACCGCCAAGAAACGCTCACTGGACATGGCAGGTGAGCGGCGTTTGAGGCCCAGGGTTTGCTGTTCGGCTGTAACTTTATTAAATGTTAGTGTTTATATTTTTGTGTGTACAGACTCGGCGTGCAGCAGCGCCCCCGGCTCCGGACCCAGCTCCCCCAACAACAGCTCCAACAACATCCCTAACGAGAACGGCATCGCTGTGTCTGTGTCCAACAGCACGGAGGTAACGCTTCACTAACAAACCTGTGCTGCCGTTTAATACCCACCAGCTCTGGGTTTTCGGAGCACTTTTGTGTTTGTGCCATGGTTGTGACCCGTTAGTGCTGATTCCTGCAGACTGTTGCACAAACAGCAGCCCTGAGTGATGCATGTTGAAGTGATGTGTGCACAGATGAGGAGCTGGGAACACGCTATTTGTGGCAGCCATTAGGGGCACTGCGGTGGCGGTGTGGAGGAGGCAGTGACAACGTTCAGACGTAGCCGTGTCTCCGTGTGAGGACGTCCACCCGCGTGCTGCTGCTTCATAAATCATTTAAATGTGTTTCCTAGGCATCTCTGGCCCAGAGGCTGTGCGGTGGTGGCGGCGGGGGGGAGCCGGGCTCCGTCAGCCAGCTGTCTCTCTACACTTCACCGTCCCTCCCCAACATCACCTTAGGGCTGCCGGCCACGGCCACGGCTGCCTCCAGCGTAAGGAGCAAACTGCTGACACTCGGAATCTGTTTATGAGGAGTTTATGGTGCATTACTGAAGCTCCGCCTCCTCTCTGCTTTTTCCCAGGTCACCTCGGCTCAGCAGGATGGGGGCCTGCAGCCAGCCCTCTCCCTTAGCCCCCCCTTCCTGTCCGGAGCCCACCTGACCTCCTACCTTGGAGATGCTGGAGCAGGAAGCGGCGGAGCCCACAGTCCGCTGCTCCAACACATGGTGCTGATGGAGCAGAGTCCGGCCCAGAGCCCACTGGTGACAGGTAAATGGGTCGGACCCAGTCAGAATCAGCAGCTGCCCCCCCCCCCGCCCCGCCCCCCGCCCCCCCCCCCAACACACACACACACTGACAGACGTCCATTCAGTAGCTCAGACTAATGAGCTCCTTTCATATGTCAGCTATGGATGTGTGACATGGGAGCATTGTGCTGGTTCCCATCAGCTCATTCACCGACTCAAACATGGCTTCTATTTTCAGCCGAGCGTCAGCGCTGAAAGAGAGGATGACGCATGTGTGTGTGTGTCCACGCGGACGAACACACACACACACCAGGATGTTAGCACACCCACACACACTCAGGACAAGTGGCGCTCAGTGCAGAGAAGAGAAGTTAAACGTTTTTAACCCAGCAGACTCCAGCGCCGCTTCCTTCTCCTCGGCCGAGCCGAGAAAGCGTCTGAGATGTTTCTCAGCTCAAACAGAATGGAGGACTCAGTATGGCAGCACAGATGGTTCCGTTCATGTGGTTCACAAATTCATCTGCTAACTAGTCTAAGGTTCCACAACAGTGAGATGAAACGAGGAGCTCCACTAGCTGATCTAGAACCCTGGGTTTGTGCGCGTTCTCATGCAGGTTCTGCACAGGTTACGAATTCACGTTCTTCACTTCGGATTTTTATTTTGTTGGGGAAAAAAAGATATTTGGAAAAGATGTCACTTTTCTTTTGAAAGACCAAAAGTCATGAAGCTTATTACCACTGCAGCAGGTGGAAATGCACCGATTCTGGTTTTATTAACCAATACCGATTTTTGATGCTCATACGTCTCTGACCAGCCGATACCGATTTATCTCATTCTATTTAACTTAATAATGCTTTGCTTTCATTTATTTATTTTACTGACTTACTTTACGTACTAACTTGTAAGATGGGACTCAGGAAGTTTCAACGTTCACGTGGAAAATCAGTTAATGTTCGTGTGAGTTGGTAGTGGTGAGGTCACAAACTGGGAAAAGCGTAGGATCATTTATTTCTGACTGACTGTTTTCAAAGGCCTCGCCGTAAAAAAATCCTGTTATTTAGGTTTCAGATCGTCCGCTTCCGACCACCTGAAAAACAGTGGAATTAGCTTCTTAGCATTTTTTGTGTCTTTAGGACAAAAGTAACATTAAAGCTGGGGTTCGTAGCGTAAAGTTGATATGTTCCTGCTCACACAGCTGATTCCAACAGCTGACTTAACTCCTTATCGGGTTCTGGAGGAGCTGAAC
The DNA here is from genome assembly GCF_043380555.1 of Nothobranchius furzeri. NCBI lineage: Eukaryota > Metazoa > Chordata > Actinopteri > Cyprinodontiformes > Nothobranchiidae > Nothobranchius > Nothobranchius furzeri. The sequence goes on along the minus strand of NC_091754.1, from coordinate 47,196,135 downwards.
ACCACACAGTTCAATCAAATCTGCAGTGTTCAAGCAGGGAATTCAAGCAGGGAATCGTCTCGCTGTGCTAGCACACCCCCGCTAACGCTACAACAAGACAAAACAGTAGTCCGACTTAATGCAAGGTTTAATGCTACACTAATCACTTGGCTCCATCACAGATGCATTCCCCCCCCCCCACCCCCCACCCCGTTAGCTTCTGTGCAGGTTGAGCTAGAATTCATGCTAGATTGGTGTGCTAAGCTGGTTGATTGACAGTTCCCATCGAGCATAGATTGGAACCGGTTCCAACTGTTAGTTATTCCCGGAATCGTTCGAAGTTTTTTATTTTGATTTCTAGTTTCGATTCCTAGAATGCAGACGGAAGAGGAATCCGCGGCCGATCTCTGTAAAAAATAAATGTGATCTGCAAATTGTGATCAACGCTTTTCAGAGCTGATCACACCAGCTGTCTGTGTGCAGCACCGAGTTGCCCCTCCCCCCACCCAGATATAAACAAACACATCTGCCGAACTTTTACTCCGTAACGTAAACTTTACCTCCTGCAGCGTAGAGGAAATGTGTTAAATACGTCAACACGGTGGATTTAATAGAAGCTTTAAAGAACAAACTCTGGACGGTGTGAGGTGAGTTTGTCTCACTGCAGAAATAAAAACACACACGGAGCGTCAGCAGTCAGACACAGCTGCTCACCAACACTCGTGTGTGTGTGTGTGTGTGTGTGTGTGTGTGTGTGTGTGTGTGTGTGTGTGTGTGTGTGTGTGCATGCGTGCGTGCGTGCGTGCGTGCGTGCGTGCGTGCGTGTGTGAGCGTCAGAAGGCTGGACAATAACCTGTAGAACAATTAAAGTCATGCTAGAACGGCTTCTCTGTGGTGGACCACACCAGCTTCTGCCACAATAAATAATTATAATAATAATAATAAATCACACTCAAAGTTGTGAACATTTTAATTTCCTTTCTGAACTATTTCTGTTGAGAGTTTTAATGTTTAAAATCTGTTAGATTGTTACTGACAGCAGCTACATTTAAGTTTCACTTCCTGTTCTGACTGAACGCTGCTGCAGCATGGAGGTGTAGTTCTCAGTCATCCTGGACATGATCATCCTGAGAGTTTTAGCTGAAAACAGCTGCACGTTTCTGGATATGTTGGAGACATTTAGCCTCTCATCCCAGAGGCTTCTTCCTGACTTTGGTTGTGGTCAGAAACAAACACACTGGTTGTGCTGCAAGTCTTTTTCTTTTGTTCTCCAAAACATGTTTTTGTCTAAATGAAGGTGTTGTTATTGTTCATAAAGTTAAAATTCATGTTGGAGTTAAGATTATTTCATCAAGTAGGACCTGTGGTTAGCTGGCTCATGTAAAACATGTCATGTCTTGAAAGAAGCGAAATCGGGAATCGATAGGAACCGGAATCGAAACAAGGAATTGGAATCGGAATCAGAATCGTTCAAAATCAAACTATTCCCAACCCTAGGCCACGCTCTAGACTCGTGTAAATGGTGGTTTTTGTTTTGCTGTAGAGGCTAGGGAAGGGGCTTGGGGGAAGCAATTTTAGAACCCCAAAGCTAGTGCCCCAGTTTTAATGTTTTAACGTTTTGTTCCAAATCTTGGTAGTTCTTATAGTTGTTTGGTTTACTAGGCTGTGTTTACCAGTGCATGCTACATGAGCAGATCATAAAGGTTCTATCAGAGTTAAATAAAGCAGCATTAAAGCACGTTAGTTATGTAACCTGATCTGATGTCTCTCTGCTGCAGGGGTGAGCGGCCTCTCCATGTCACCAGCATCCATGGCCAAGCTGCAGCGGCAGCACCGGCCCCTGGGGAGGACTCAGTCGGCACCGCTGCCCCAGGGCAGCGCGGCCCAGGCCCACGCTCAGGCTCTGGCGCTGCAGCAGCTCGTGGTGCAGCAGCAGCACCAGCAGTTCCTGGAGAAGCACAAGCAGCAGTTCCAGCAGCAGCTCCACCTCAACAAGGTAATGTCCTGATGCTGCTGATCTTCAGCTGGAGGCTGTGGTGTAGATCTGGAGCAGCGATGTGTGTAGGTCTGGTGGTATGTGTAGGTCTGGAGCGGTGGTGTGTGTAGGTCTGGAGCGGTGGTGTGTGTAGATCTGGAGCGGTGGTGTGTGTAGGTCTGGAGCGGTGGTGTGTGTAGGTCTGGAGCGGTGGTGTGTGTAGATCTGGAGCGGTGGTGTGTGTAGGTCTGGAGCGGTGGTGTGTGTAGGTCTGGAGCGGTGGTGTGTGTAGGTCTGGAGCGGTGGTGTGTGTAGGTCTGGAGCAGTGGTGTGTGTTAGTCTGGAGCGGTGGTGTGTGTAGGTCTGGAGCGGTGGTGTGTGTAGGTCTGGAGCAGTGGTGTGTGTTAGTCTGGAGCGGTGGTGTGTGTAGGTCTGGAGCGGTGGTGTGTGTAGGTCTGGAGCAGTGGTGTGTGTAGGTCTGGAGCGGTGGTGTGTGTAGGTCTGGAGCGGTGGTGTGTGTTAGTCTGGAGCGGTGGTGTGTGTTAGTCTGGAGCGGTGGTGTGTGTAGATCTGGAGCAGTGGTGTGTGTAGGTCTGGAGCAGCTGTGTGTGTAGGTCTGGGGCTGTGGTGTGTGTAGGTCTGGTGGTGTGTGTAGGTCTGGAGCGGTGGTGTGTGTAGGTCTGGTGGTGTGTGTAGGTCTGGAGCGGTGGTGTGTGTAGGTCTGGTGGTGTGTGTAGATCTGGAGCAGTGGTGTGTGTAGGTCTGGAGCAGCTGTGTGTGTAGGTCTGGGGCTGTGGTGTGTGTAGGTCTGGTGGTGTGTGTAGGTCTGGAGCGGTGGTGTGTGTAGGTCTGGTGGTGTGTGTAGGTCTGGAGCGGTGGTGTGTGTAGGTCTGGAGCGGTGGTGTATGTTGATCTGGAGCGGTGGTGTGTGTAGGTCTGGAGTGGTGGTGTGTGTAGGTCTGGAGCGGTGGTGTGTGTAGGTCTGGAGCGGTGGTGTGTGTAGATCTGGAGCGGTGGTGTGTGTAGGTCTGGAGCGGTGGTGTGTGTAGATCTGGAGCGGTGGTGTGTGTAGATCTGGAGCGGTGGTGTGTGTAGGTCTGGAGCGGTGGTGTGTGTAGGTCTGGAGCGGTGGTGTGTGTAGATCTGGAGCGGTGGTGTGTGTAGGTCTGCGTAGGCAGCACATCCACCAATCACGCATCTCCGTGGAAGTGTGTAGCCTCTCCACTATTCCTGCTAGTGAGTGGGTGGAGGCGCGTTTGAGCTAACTTACACATTTGCATCCATGTTTCTGAGGCTGTGCAGGCAGCTGAGAGGTAACCGTTTGCTACCATGGCAACAGAGCGGAAGCCCTCGCCTTTTATGGGCAAAGGAGGAAGAAAGCTGCTGTTGCTGTTGATGGCTTTACCTATTCAGGCAGAGGAGGATAGGTGGGTGGATGAAACAAGGGATTTCCTCTCTCTCTCTCTCTCTCTCCCTTTCTCTCTCTCTCTCTCTCACACTCCGTGGGCTTCAGAGCTCCTGAGCAGTAACTTTCTGCTGAAAAACGTTTCCAGCAGCTGACGGCGCATCAGCGACACATTCAGGAGTCGGGAACAAAACAAAAGGAACAAAGTGTTTTATTTTCATCTTTTATTTATTAAAAAATGTAGATTTATCCTCCTGAGACCTGAGCTTTTATCTGTGGAGCATTTATGTATTGTTGTTATTTCATTTCTATGTTTCTGTTTTCATTTTACATTTCTAGCTATTAGAGATATTCAGGATCTCACTTTGGTTTTTAACCGTCACAAGTTCAATAAAAATGATTAAGTTATTAGAAAAGGTTTCTTTAAATCTCTCTAAGAGAAACACCAGGTCAAAGGTCAGCATCATACATTATAATCCAACACGGCGTCTCAGGAAGATGATGTCATCTAGAAGGTGATTAGTTTAACTTTACTGCTTTAAGTAAATAAACAATCATTCAACATGTAAAGAAATAAATACATAGCAGAGCCTTATGACCCAACGTGGTCGTAGCTAACCCAGACGGACCCGAACCGGGTTCTGATGCTCCTGATCCATCCAGGCTACAGGCCAAAAGCTCCTGTCCTCATTCTGGATCAACGTTTGTTGAGACAGAACCTTCTGAACTAATCTAACCTCATTCTGGACTCTTAAACCATAAAAACAGCAAGAAAAACAAAAGAGGAAGGTTTTTCTAAATAAAAGGCTCTAAAAAAGAAGAGACTGTTTGAAAAATCTGAAATTTGCAGGAAAGATGAGTCACACAGAGACTTTGAGATGACTAAAATATCACTGATGAGCAATAGGATAAAGGTAGGAACAAGTAAAGGTTTTTCAAAGTAAAAGTCAGAAAATTTTCTTTTTTAATGATGTTGTGTAAAAAAAACATGAATCAGGTATAAATAAAGAGCACATAACTAAAATGATTCTGATTAACAATAAAAATACATAATAAATGCAAGTTAGAACAAGCAACAGCAGCTAGAAAAACCCAAATAAATCATCCGTTTATGTAGACGAGTTTATTTTTTTATTTTTATTTTTTTTTCATTTAACATGTTTGTTTAGATCTGCTGCAACGGGAATAAAGATGGGAATTCTGGGAAAGTTGAGCAGGATCAGAGCGAGGGGGTGAATGCTCTGGCGTCATTGATGTCCCCTGGCACGATGCCAGCAGACCCAGAGGACTGTAGCTTTGGGAACGCACGCACACACACACACCTGTAGATGGAGCCCACTTGGGACCTGCTGCAAACTCTCCTCTTTCTTGCGAGTTTCTGCGTCATAAACACCCGCGTCCACCAATCAGTGGGGATGAATGAGCGCATGGGGTCGGGGCCCCTGGATGAGTCGCTGGCAGCATGCTGGAATGTCTGAGTGATGTCACACGTGGAGCGAGGCACTCACCCTGTTAGAGGCACGCCGGAGCCATCATGATGAAGCTCGTTAGAGGAGAACAGGAGTTTGGTTTGTGGGATCTGTCACATCCAGCTGGTTCTCATCCTTCTGCAGATGATCGGGAAGCCCAGCGAGTCACCCGTGGGTCGGCAGCACCAGAGCCACCCGGAGGAGACAGAGGAGGAGCTGAGGGAGCACCAGGACGGAGGAGTACTGCCGCTGGGGGTCACCATCAAGCAGGAGCCCCCAGACCCACAGGAGCTGCAGGAGGAGGTGCTGCAGCAGCACCTGGAGAGACAGGTAGAGCAGGAGCTGCTCTTCAGACAGGTAAGATGAGTTAAGCAGCTGAATGATGTGTTTACACTGCCACCTGCTGGTCACTCGCTGCACCCACACTTCCTCCTGCCCTGTTATCATCTTTACTTTTTAAATACTACTGTCAGAGAAGAGTGGATTTGTTCTGATCTGACCAAGGGTTCAGGTGGGTTTTACAGGTTAAGCCTTAAAAAAGGGTTCAGTCCTTCAAAATAAGAGTCTCTACATACACAAATACCTCAACTCATCTGAAGCTGATTAGAGCTGGTTTAGGGTGAAACTCAAAACTGCTTTTATAAGTATCCGATGTTTTCTCCACATTTTGACTTTGATAAAAGTAAAATAATCATTACGAACAGACATGAACTTTCTGTGGTTTTAAGGTGGCAGAAGGAGGTCATAACACACGGAAGGGTCTTTTAAATGTGATCTCTGGGCCGTGTTTCCCAACTGATGAATAATCCTGGTTTCCTCCTTTATTCTCCCCTCTGAGCAGCAGGCTCTCCTACTGGAGCAGCAGCGGATTCACCAGCTCAGAAACTATCAGGCATCGATGGAGGCGGCCGGTTTGTCCGTCTCCTTCCCAGGACACCGTCCCCTGTCCAGGGCCCAGTCGTCTCCAGCTTCAGCGTCCTCGTTTCCTCTCAGCGTCCCTACAGCTGATCCTCCCGTCAAATCGCGCTTCACCACAGGTTTGCATCGTCATCATGTCTCCCTTCTGTTTCTGAAGCATTAGGGACGGAAATGTTTAAAAACCGAACCTTCTTCTTCAGATCTCCTCTCTTAAGTCTCTTTAAGGAAGCTGTTGGTGTCGGTTTTACCTGCATTAACGCAGAAGAGAAGGAGATATTTGTAGTTGGGCCGTTTTACCCCCAGAGCTGCCCGGATCAGAACCACAGACATTTGTTTGTTCTGAGGTTAGAACTCAGGTTGTGGTGAAACTGGGCCGTCTGCTTTCCCACCCAGGTCTGGTGTACGACTCCCTGATGCAGAAGCACCAGTGCATGTGTGGGAACACCAACAGCCACCCGGAGCACGCCGGGCGGATCCAGAGCATCTGGTCTCGGCTGCAGGAGACCGGGCTCAGAGCGCAGTGTGAGGTAGGAGCCGTGGGTGCTGACGGTCTTGCTCTGAGGCCAGATGTGTGAAAGCTGTTGTGTTTGTGTGTTTAGTGCATCCGGGGGAGGAAGGCCACTCTGGAGGAGCTGCAGACTGTCCACTCTGAGGCCCACGTGCTGCTGTATGGAACCAACCCGCTCCGACAGAAACTTGATTGTAAGCCTGGAGCTCAGAGTGAAAACACTTTGCCGCTGATCTCCTCTAACGGACGTTACATCTGATCTGCAGGTTCGGTAACACCCATGTTTGTACGGCTCCCGTGTGGAGGAGTGGGGGTGAGTGACGGCATGAAAGATCCGACGGTTTTATTGTCTAAATGTATTTAACCACTGCAGCAGTTAAACATCTGGGTGTTTCAGGTGGACAGTGACACCATTTGGAATGAGGTCCACTCGTCCAGCGCCGCTCGCCTCGCCGTCGGCTCGGTGGTGGAGCTGGTTTTCAAAGTGGCCACTGGAGAGCTGAAGGTAAAATAATACTCTCATTCTATTCAAAAATGATACTTCAGCCATTTTGATTTGGGTTCCTGTTGGAGGAAAATCACTTAGGGAGGTTTTCTGACCTACGAGCCAAAGCTGTAGTAACTTAGTAACTGATGAGTGGGTTACTAACTGATCAGTAACTGAGTAACGGATGAGTGAGTAACTGAGAAACTAATGAGTAACAGAAATGAGTGTGTAACTGTGTAACTAATGAGTAACAGAAATGAGTAACTGATAAGTAACATCATTGTTAAAGTTTACCAAATGAAACTCAAACTTCTCTGAAGTTTCGTAGACTGGAGCTTCATAAAGATGACACCTGTGCTCAGACTAGCCGTTAGCTCATCAATCCTTTAGCATGTAAATACTGTGTCTTCAAACTGAGGCTATTCAGGAAGCTATCTACATGGTAAATGGCCTTTTTTTTGATACAGCACCTTCTAGAGTCCTGGAACCCCCAAGGTGTGTTACAACACAATCAGTAATTCACACATTCACACACTGGTGGTGATGAGCTACATTGTAGCCACAGCTGCTCTGGGGCGCACTGACAGAGGCGAAGCTGCCAAGCACAGGCGCCACCGGTCCCTCCGACCACCACCAGCAGGCAAGGGGGTTGTGTCTTGCCCAAAGACACAACGACAGACTGAGTGGGGCTCGAACCTGCAACCTTCTGACTATGGGGCGAGCACTTAACTCCTGTGCCACCATCGCCCCGTTTACATGGTAAACTTTCCAGATTAGAACAAAAAGACGACATCAGTAAAATCTTACATCTGTAGCTCAAATGTCTGAATTAGGGCTGTCACGGTGTGAAAATTTAACCTCACGGTTATTGTGACTAAAATTACCACGGTTTTCGGTATTATCGCGTTTTTTTTTTAACGTGCTACATTTTCACACAATTAAATAAACCCTGTATGTCAGGGAATGTTGTCCTCAGTTTGTGTCTAAATTTTGCCTAAAATGTGTTATTTTGTAATTGTGTTGTTTATTTGTTTACATTTTTCCCCTTTAGTCTTTAAAATACCAATATTTGCCCATAACTTCTTATTTTTTGTCTGTTTGATGTCATCATTTAAAAAATATTAGATCAGATGATACTCAGTACTCAAGTAGCCTTCTAATCAGATACTTTTTTACCCTTACCTGAGTAATAAACCCTATATCAGGAAAATATTGTCCGCGGTTTGTGTCCTTCCAGTGAGCTTTGCAGATTTGGGAAAATGTCATAAATTCATAATTACCGGTATTCTCGGAGAGAGACCAACTCTTATCTGCCCCTGGGAGCCCCGTAATGCATAGCGTCATTTCAACATGGCGGTGTCCGCGACACAGTTTATATGCAGGTAGCATCGCTGCGGCTGCTTTATATAGTGACTCGTTGCATTCTCCCTCAACCCAAATTCTCGGATCACGCATTTTAGCTAAAACGCTAACGTTAGCTTGCCTTGCGTTGACTGTAGAGTTGTGGGTGATGGTCACGCAGATGTGTCATGAGATTTGAAGCGTTGCTGCCTTTCACAGACACTTTTTCTGCACGTGCTGCAAACAGGATAGCCGTCTTCTATCAGCTGTCCCTCGGCATTCTTCAAATATCCAAAAGATGCCCATACTTCCCACTTTGTCTTCTTTGAGGGATAAAAAAATGTCCTGAGCCCTTCCGTCTCCTCCTTTGGCCATTATTTCAGCTTTAGCTTCAAGAAAGTTTTGGTCGTAAACAACAAAGCGCGCATGTGCCGCAGGCAACTTCAGCAGATGATACGGTGGCTGGTAAGGGTCACCGTGCCAACACCACAGCCACAGTAATCCACCGAGATAATATATTTTTTTAAAAACAAGACGGTTATTATTATTGTCAACTTTTTTACCGGGGTTTACCGCTACACTGGTTACCGTGACAACCCAAGTCTGAATAAAACCTCATCTTGTCGCTACGACATCGATGAATCTGTTCTCTGAACGTTTAAACATCTTTTATGATTTAGGAGGTTCTAAATCTTCTCTTTCCTGTCCAGAAGCAGCATTCCTGACGTTCCAGCCTCCTAAAGGATGTTTTTAGTGGTTTTATATTTAGAAACAATGGGAGGTGATCAGCTGATGTCTCTCTTGCTTGCCTTTCCAGGATGGTTTTGCCGTGGTCCGCCCTCCTGGACACCATGCAGAGGAAAGCACTCCCATGTAAGGAGACTCTTAATCTGAGCAAACATAAACAGCAGCTTTAGATTGGGCTCATCTGGAGTCGAGATTACATAAACTAGAGTCCTGCCTTCGCTCTGCCAGCTGTCTGCGGTGCTGCCGTGCTTATTTCCCATAATCCTCCTGTCCGAACTACAGAAACATGAAAGGAGAGTGGGATTTTATTTGTGTCTGCTGCTGTTTCAGGGGTTTCTGCTACTTCAACTCGGTGGCCATCGCTGCCAAACTGCTGCAGCAGAGACTCAGCGTCAACAAGATCCTCATCGTGGACTGGGTCTGCTCACATCCAGCCTCCTGACATTATTCCTGAAGCTCCACCCACTGACGAGTTTGTAATGCTGTTTCATCCATCTGCCCTCAGGATGTTCACCATGGCAACGGCACCCAGCAAGCCTTCTACGATGACCCTAATGTCCTCTACATCTCCATTCATCGCTATGACGACGGAAACTTCTTCCCAGGGAGCGGAGCTCCTGATGAGGTTTGTTTTCACTTTTCTTTTAATACCAAATTGTTTTAAACATGCCGCACAAAGTTTTAGGGTTAAATGTAAATTCCAATAACAGTTCTTTCCTTCAGGAGTTTAGTGACTTTCTATCCTCCACTGTGACGCTGTCCATACTGGTGATTGTTGGTGATTTTAACATCCATGTTGATGATGCCTCAGACCACTTTGCCATGACCTTCTCCAGCTTCATGGACTCCTTCAGCTTTACCTAGCATGTTTCTGGCCCCACACACACCAGGGGACACACTCTAGACCGGGGGTCGGCAACCTGCAGCTCTGGAGCCGCATGCGGCTCTCTGCTTGTTAACTTGTCGTCGTCGTCTTCCTCCGCTTATCCGGGTCCGGGTCGGGGGGGCAATATCCCAACTAGGGAGCTCCAGACCGTCCTCTCCCCGGCCTTCTCCACCAGCTCCTCCAGCAAGGCCCCAAGGCGTTCCCGGACCAGATTGGAGATGTAACCTCTCCAAGGTGTCCTGGGTCGACCTGGGGGCTTCCTGCCAGCAGGAGATGCCCGAAACACCTCCCTGGGGAGGCATCCAGGAGGCATCCTGACTAGGTGCCCAAACCACCTCAATTGGCTCCTTTCGATCCGGAGGAGCAGTGGTTCTACTCCGAGTCCCCCCTAAATGTCCGAGCTCCTCACCCTATCTCTAACCCCTTCTTTCCACCGGAGCCGTCAGCAGCACGTTACTGCAGCAGCACGTCTTGCTCGCGTAAGCTGCTGCTTGGCCCTTCCCACGAGACGTGAAGCAGCAGGGGAGCAGCTGTCACCGACAGAGCACGAAGTCACATGAGTGACTTCGTCAGTAAACACAACAACAAGCAGGAGAAAACAACACCATGGCTCCAAAAGGTTTGTGTTTTATGTTCTGTCGGTTTTATAATCGCCAATACAGACCTGAAAAACAAAGGAGACCGCTAGCTAGGTGATAACTTCTCACGGGGCCGCACAGTTAGTAACTTTTTTTTAAAGTAAAGCAGCCGAAAGGCAGTACGTTTCTTTATTCTGAAAATCTCGGGAGCTTCGCTCCGTTTCCGCGTCCGATTTCCTGTCTTTCCTTCCCCAAAAATGTCGAACTTGACCCGTTTCAGAGGCGTCGCGCGTAGAAAATAGAACCGGCGCGTAAGGGCCGCGGCATGCTGCTCCTGAGACGCGGCCGACTCGCGCTGCTGACGGCTCTGGTGGAAAAGGTTCTGTTGACCACAGCAATTCCTATCAGCAGCTATGACGTGCTGCTGCAGTAACGTGCTGCTGACGGCTCCGGTGGAAAGAAGGGGTAAGGCTGAGCCCAGTCACCCTACGGAGGAAACTCATTTCGGCCGCTTGTATCCGCAAACTATTTCTTTCGGTCATTACCCAAAGCTCATGACCATAGGTGAGGATTGGGACGTAGATCGACCGGTAAATCGAGAGCCTGGCTTTCTGGCTCAGCTCCCTCTTCACCACGACAGATCGGCTCAGCGTCCGCATCACTGCAGATGTTGAACCAATCCGCCCGTCGATCTCCCGATCCCTCCTACCCTCACTCGTGAACAAGACCCCGAGATACTTAAACTCCTCCACTTGAGGTAGGACCTCTCTCCCGACCCGGAGTTGGCAAGCCACCCTTTTCTGGTCGAGAACCATGGTCTCAGATTTGGAGGTGCTGATCCTCATCCCAGCCGCTTCACACTCGGCCGCGAACCTATCCAGCAAGAGCTGAAGGTCAGAGCTGGATGAAGCTAGGAGGACCACATCATCCGCAAAAAGCAGAGACGAGATTCTCCTGCCACCAAACTCGACACACTCCACACCACAGCTGCACCTAGAAATTCTGTCCATAAAGGTAATGAAAAGAACCCGTGACAAAGGGCAGCCCTGGCGGAGTCCAACCCTCACTGGGAACAGGTCCGACTTACTGCCGGCTATGCGGACCAAACTCACGCTCCTCTGGTAAAGGGACTGACTGGCCCTTAACAGAAAGCCACCCACCCCATACTCCTGGAGCGTCCCCCACAGGGTGCCCCTGGGGACACGGTCATAAGCCTTCTTCAAATCCACAAAACACATGTGGATTGGTTGGGCAAACTCACATGCCCCCTCCATCACCCTTGCAAGGGTATAGAGCTGGTCCACAGTTCCACGGCCAGGACGAAAACCACATTGCTCCTCCTCTATCTGAGATTCAACTATTGATCGGACCCTCCTCTCCAGTACCTTGGAACAGACTTTTCCAGGGAGGCTGAGGAGTGTGATCCCCCTAAAGTTGGAACACACTCTCAGGTCACCCTTCTAAAAGATGAGGACCACCACCCCAGTCTGCCACTCCACAGGAACTGCCCCCAATGACCACGCAATGTTGCAGAGACATGTCAACCACGACAGCCCTACACCATTCATAGCCTTGAGATACCCAGGACGAACCTCATCCGCCCCCGGGGCTCCGCCGCTGTGTAGTTGTTTGACTACCTCAGCAACTTCTGCCCCCGAGATTGGACAGTCCATCCCCAGGTCTCCCGGCTCTGCTTCCTCCTTGGAATGCGCGTAGGTGGGATTGAGGAGCTCCTCAAAGTATTCCTTCCATCGTCCGACAATAGCCCCAGATGACGTCAGCAGCTCCCCATCCCCACTGTAAACAGTGTGAGCGAGTTGCTGCCTTCCTTTCCTGAGGCGCCGGACAGTTTGCCAGAACCTCTTTGCTTGTAAACTAATTAATGAATATTTAATTACAATGTATTTCATTTTACTGCATTCATTTTTATCTGTAGCCAATTCTAAATTTAAAGATTGTCTGCGTAAACCTGAACAAGTCACCTGTTTGTACATAATCACATGTCTCTATAGTCCCTTTCTGAGCTGAAGGGGGTATGAGATTATGGACTGTTCCTCAGACAGGCTCATGGATGCGTCGCAGTGTTGGAGACAGGAACAAGCGCTATCAGCAATTTTGCCGCGCAGAGCCGTGCGAACCTCGCGGACGTGTCAAGCATAAACCAAGCTTAAGTCAGGAATCTTGGTGTGACGTTTGACCCAGCTCTCACCCTGGATTCTCATGTCAGTTCTCTTGTTCGCTCTTCCTTCTTCCATCTCAGAAACATTGCTAAGCTGAGTCCCATTCTGTCCCGCTCTGAACTTGAGACAGTTCTCCACACCTTCATCTCCTCACTCTTAGACTACTGTAACTCTCTTTTCACGTGTCTGTACCATACCATTTTATTTATACCACACATTTAAAATGCAGCATGAGAGCTGAACACAGCACCTTACGGTTGGAAAACAAGCAGAAGAAAACATTTCAATAAAAAAAGATAAAATCAAACAATAACATTCAGGAACAGACAATTTAAAAACAATTCAATAAGATAAGATAAATAAACTATAAAAATAATAAAAACAGTAGGTCAAAACCAGTAAATCCAAGCATAAAAGAAATCATTGTCCAAAAGCCAAATCATAAAAGTGAGTCTTCAGACTCGAAAACCGAGACTGTTGGAGACTCGTATGGTGAGAGGGAGTGCATTCCAAAGGTGAGGAGCAACGTACACAAAAGCTCGCTCCCCTCTCGCCTCATAGATCATTTTTGGGGTGCGGTCAGCTGATCTTAGGGAACGCACCGGCACATTTAGCGTCTTGTGGACAAATGGTAAGATCTTAAGACAAACCCTAAAAGTCACAGGCAGTCAGTGTAAATGTGCCAAAACTGGGGTAATGTGAAAGTGTCTGTGTTGGTTAGAAAGCGAGCTGCAGCATTTAGCACAGTCTGAGCAGAACCTCCCTGAACCGTCTACAGGTGGTTCAGAATGCCTGTGCTCGGCTTCTGACCAAGTCCTCCAAACACACCCACATCACCCCGCTTCTCCTCCAGCTTCACTGGCTGCCAGTCAACTTCAGGGTTCATTTCAAGATCCTGGTTCTGGTCTACAGGGCCTTACATGGACAAGCACCATCTTACATTGGTGATCTTCTTAGTCCCTACACCGTCAGCAGGTCCCTGAGGTCCAGTGACCAAAGCCTACTGGTTGTGCTGCACCAGGCTAAAGGTCAAAGGTGACAGATCATCTGCTGCTGTGGCCCCCAGACTCTGATTTACCTCTTTTTTATTCATTTTCTCTCCCTTTGCTTACATTTCGTAATTACAATTCTTTATTTTTCTATTATTATTATTATTATTTTCCTTCTTCTAATTTTACCCATATTTTTCATTCATTTTTTTGAAGATTTTTTGTATTTTATTCTTTCTTTCTTTCGTTTTTCTTTTTTCTTTCTTTCTTCTTTAGTCTTTCTTTTTTCTTCTCTTTTACTTGTTTTTTTCTTTCTTTCTTTCTTTCTTTCTTATTGTTTTACTGTTATTGTTGTATTTGTGTTTTTCTATAAATTGTGTTTTTCTCTATCATCAGTGTTTTGATCCATCTCAAACACAACATGTGTTCCACAACGATCTTTTATAAGATCGTTTTTTAAGATTAAGTTTAAAAAATTAATAAAAAATATCTTAAAGATGGGAAAAGTAAAAAATAGAATCAAAACAATGTTTATTTCTGTTTTTGCATCCGGTTTTTAATTTTCCATCTAGAAAACCAGGATTAAAATTCTGATTTTTGAGTTTGACCTGAGTAAAGACAGAGAAAGCCGAGTTCATGCTGAACATTAGTCGTTTTCGATCGTCAGGCAGTTTTAGAAGTATCAATGTCTCCTCTTGTATCTGATCAAAGATTCATCACTAGGATGGGTTCACATGTTTTTTAAACAAAGTTTGAGACACCTGCCGGGATTGTCTTCACTATTTTGAGAAGAACTTTGTGGACTTTTAGAAAAGGTTCATTCAGGCGACAGGAGAGCGAGGCTCTGTGACTCGTGAGGTTGGGAACCTTCGTAAACGCTGTTTGCAGTTTGTGGATGCTAGCTGAGGAGCCTGAAGGACAACAGACTTGAGTAGTTTTGGTTTTTGTCCCTGCAGGTGGGCAGCAGTCCTGGAGTGGGGTTTAACGTTAACGTGGCCTTCACTGGAGGCCTTGACCCCCCCATGGGAGATGCAGAGTACCTGGCTGCCTTCAGGTAAAACTGCTGTTTTTTGTTTTATTCATATTTGGCTTTTAGTCATAAATTATTTCATTTATTTTTTGACGTTTTGCTTCAGAATGAACTAATAACGCCAGTTGACCCAAACTGTTTCCTGATCCGTTCCGTTTGTTTTTTCGTTCCCGTTGACGCCTGATAACCCCCACCCCGGTCAGGTGTGTGGTGATGCCGATAGCCAACGAGTTTGCTCCGGACATCGTTCTGGTGTCCTCAGGCTTCGACGCCGTGGAGGGACACCCTCCACCTCTGGGTGGATACACTCTGACGTCCAAATGTGAGCAGCAGATAATCTGAGGCTTTTCTTATCTCTAACACCAGCTGACATGACAAACCACGGCTGCGATCACCTGCAGTCGGACGGGGAAAAAGATCTCACTTTAGATTTTAATGGTTAATAAACGGTTGTCGGGGCCGTCTCCTCAGGTTTTGGCTATCTGACCAGGCAGTTGATGACCCTCGCCGGGGGTCGTGTGGTCCTGGCGCTGGAGGGAGGACACGACCTCACCGCTATCTGTGACGCCTCTGAGGCCTGCGTAGCCGCCCTGCTCGGCCAGGAGGTGAGGAGGTCACGCTCCAACTCGCAACCAGTAGATTCATTTTGGGATTGGACTGGGATTATTGTTCCTTCCCAATCTGACCCCTTGTGGAAATAATGAAGTACAGAAGCCCATTCTGTGTGTGTTTCTCATCTCATGCAGCTTGATCCGCTGCCGAAGGCCGTCCTCGAACAGAGGCCCAACCCCAACGCCGTCCGCTCTCTGGAGAAAGTCATCGAGATTCACAGTGAGTTCCCAAAAATAGACGAGCAGAAAGGGACGCAGATGTTCCTCAAATTCCAGAGCAGCTTAGATACCTGAAGCTGAGTCAGACTCAGAACCATCAAACTGATAACTCCCCTGAAAATATAAAAACATGAAAGTCCTACGTAATCTATGACTCATTTCCTCCTTTGTTTCTCCTGCTGCTCCACCCCACCCCCAGGTAAATACTGGCGTTCGGTGCATCGCTACTCTACACGGCTGGGATTGTCCCTGCTGGAGGCCAAACGAGGAGACTCGGAGGAGGCCGAGGCTGTCAGCGCCATGGCGTCTCTGTCAGTGGCCAACACCAACACCATGGATCACAGGTAACCAATCCAACCGGAACAAACAAAACAAATGTTTATCTGTGATAAACGGTGCAGAAGCAGAGCTGTGGAAATGGATACGTACAGAATATTTACTCTCATCATTTGTTTCCTTTTACCAATGAAATTTTCAAGCTTATACATCAGTGCTCAATTTGATCACTAGAGAAGACGCGTACCCTCGAAGTCCTGCAGGTCCAACTGAAAATGGATACAACAGAGACAGAATGTAAAGAAGAGCAAATGAGGGAGCTGCAGGTCTTAAGGGATGAAGAACAAAGTCATTCTATATTCAGCATTGTTATGAAAACAACCTTTGTCATCCACTGCCTCCTTTAATTCCAGCGCTGTTTGGCTAGCAGCTCAGAGTATGTTGTGTATGATATCCCTCTGTGAGGGTTCCAGGAAGTAGGCCATGCTAAACTTTATAGCACGCTCACCAAGAGGTGTGGAGTTTGTGAATTTGAACTTAAGGGTCTTAATTTTTTCGGCCCTTCCTTAAGTTGTCTCACATTCCGATTTTCTGTTCAAAATTTTTCTGACTTGTAGGAAGAAACTGAGACACCTAGCAAGGGTTTTCACGGCTAGCATAAAGTTTCATTTAGCTAACAACGGCGCAGAGATTATTGCCAGCTTATGTCCAACCCCCCACCCCTCAATGTGAGAGACTAGAAGCTCATAAAGATCAGGGAATCATCTGCATAGAATCACAAATATGGGTGTTTAGGATGAAACCTTTGGCTCCTAACGTTTGTGTTTACTTTTTCCCATCAGGCCCGAGGAGGAGGAGCCCATGGAGGAGGAGGCTCCGCTGTAACGGAGGCCGGCGTGAGGGCATCACAGCGTTACCATTGACCTCTCCGGAGAAGATCCTCGACTGACCCCTTCATTTAGTCCCCCTAACCCCACTCACCACGTCAGTCACCTTGATTGGCGACCCCTCGTCCCAAAACGAGGGAGAGGGGGGTGGGCTCAGCCTCAGAGTAGGGAGCCAATCAGAAGACAGAAGACTGAAATGGGGAAAAAAAAAACTAAATTAACGGCGTCGCTTGGCAGCACTCGCTCAGAGACTCTTTTTTTCTGTCAGTCTCCACACCCCCCCACGTTAGCCCACGGCGGCTAACCGAGTGATCACTGCAGCAGGCGAGTGTGTTTGGAGCGGGGGGAAGGGCGAGATCAGAAAGGCGTGGAAACATACGGTGCTTTACGCAGCTGCCCTCTGACCTGGTTCAGTCAGGACACCAGGGACAGCAGACGTCCCCAGCTGTCTGGACGCAGCTTGGGGTTTTCTTTTCTTACCTTGTTTCCCAACAAAATGGGACACGGCGGCGGCGTTTTACCTAGCCGCGTTCACTGTGGATTCCTGTTTCTCCCGACATTTGAGGAGGCTTTTTAAACAAAGATTTCGACTGTCACCTCTGCTGAAGGTTGACAAGTGAGAGGAGTGCCTTGGTGAGGGTCCGCCTGATTTCAGGATTGTTCAGGAAAAGGTTGCCTTAAAGTTTAAAGAATCGCTGAGAATTCATTTGGAAGACGGGAGGAAGACGCAGAACTTGAAACGCTAACAATCTTACAGCATGTTTACTTGGAACGTGACACAGACAGCATTTATGTCGCTCACAGCCTCTCTTGAAGAGTTACTTTACTTTTGAATGGATCTATTTTTCTGTAAAAAAATAACAAAAGAGAGAGAAAGAAAAGGTAGTTGCCAGCTTCTGTAGAGAAACTAAAAGGTGCAAACAGAAAATCAATTTGATCGCAAACTCTCAAAAGCCTTTGATGTAGCTTCCCTTTAACCGAAGTCATGGCTTTGCCTAAACAAAGTATGCATCTGAGCCGAGAACGCAATTGTACCGCTAGATTCATGAATGTGATCCAAAAGAGAAAAGCCAAGCAAGAAAAGCCAAAGCATGAGTTTGCATTTATACGGTTTCATTCCTCCTAGCTGGCAGATATTTCTCGTATTGGCCCTT
Organism: Nothobranchius furzeri; assembly: GCF_043380555.1. Classification (NCBI taxonomy): domain Eukaryota; kingdom Metazoa; phylum Chordata; class Actinopteri; order Cyprinodontiformes; family Nothobranchiidae; genus Nothobranchius; species Nothobranchius furzeri. The sequence goes on along the minus strand of NC_091754.1, from coordinate 47,178,496 downwards.
TAAACATGAAGACTCCCAGTACACTGGTTCAATGTTTACCGATTTAAACCGATCAGCTGATCGTTTCTTTACTCGTACCGATGGGCTGTTGGCAACTACCTTAGTGTGAGCTGGACATTAGCCGTGTATAGTGAATATATTTTGACAGTAATCGAGTATTGTCGGTTTGTATCTTCATGTTTGATTTCCACATCAAGTTGTTGATATCGTGTCCATTTTTTTTATTGTTGTTGTTGATGTATAAGATTATTTTTTTAACTTTTTGTTCCCATTCATAGATTTTGTTCTGTGTTTTTATCCATTTTCTGGATAGTTCTAGGGCTGCCGTTCACACACTCCGTCGTTCCTTCTTGTATTTATCAAAAACAAGAAGCAACGCCTTTTGTTCTTTCTTTCTTTCTGTGGCTCCCTAAGCCTTTCAGCATTTTCATCTTGTATTTATACCACGTATTGTTTATAGGAGATTTCTATATGGAACCTTTATAAATGTACTCTTACCTAATGACAGCTATGATATTGTGAGCAAAAACAACCCACCACCCGGTCTGGTCGTACTCCATCGAAGAAGAGCGGTGTATTAAAGGCGACCGCACTGTTTCGGAACCATTGCATGGCACCGCGGTCGACATTACACATCTCATCACTCTGTTGCCTAATCGACACATTCTCCTCCCGTGCATGGGGTGACGCGCACTTACCTTTTGACTGTGACGACATCCATAAAGAGGTTTTATGTAGCTGGCTGGGTTTTATTTGATGGACAAAGACAGAGAAGGAGACGTGGATGTCGCAGGGATTGTCGAACCCGTTTCAGCCACATCGGTCCGCCTCATTCACGTTTCCTTCTCCATTTTCTTTGGGTTGACTTTTAATTTAACATCATGTTTAAGTTGATGTCATTTTATAAACTTGTAGGATTTATGTTGATGTTTTAACAAAACATTCCACTTGTTTGATTTGGCTTTTTAAAAAAGTGACTTTTTTGTAAAGCAAAAAACGACTTTTTGCTGTCTGCTCGCGCCAACTTTAACTCTTTGCATGGTTTGTGAGTCAGCATGCCTGCTTGTCTTTGTAAAAGAAAAAAATTCCAATGTATTTGCACAAGAGAAGAACACTGGAGGGACTCGAATAAAACCTCCCAAGCGCACTAGCTGGGGAAGGCTTTTCTTCCTCTCTGCTAGGTTAAGAGACTTGTTCAAATGACTCTACGGAGAAGCATTTGATATTTTGAAAAATCCAATTTTAACTCGATTCAGCACTTATGGACTGTGTTTTGAAAGAGACGTGCTCTGCCAAACCTCAGCTACAATCACATCTGTAAAAAAAAAAAAAAAAAAAAGACTCCCAAAGAATGCTTAAAAATTTTCCAGCTACGACAGATCGGATCGTTTGAGAAGCAGCTTGGAGGTTGAAAGGGCATTGTCGTTTGATTGTCACATCCACCTCGGCCAGTTCTCTACGGATAAATATATAACCACTGTGGCTCAAGAGCAAATCTTGGTTTACATGTAAATGGATTAAAAAGTTATTTTTTGTTGTTTGTCTCTAATGATAAGAAATGTTCTTTCTTTGGGACCTACGCTTTGGACATT